>NC_053170.1:13083745-13362361 GCF_016835505.1 Polypterus senegalus | reverse complement strand
AGTGCCGTCACATGATGGCAAAGAAAAATCTGGAAAAAAAGATGATCTCCTGTGGCGACCCCTAATGGGAGCTGCCGAAAGAAGAAAAAAATGAAGACTTTGTATCAAAAACGTGAGTCCCGGTTAACCCACGTCATGGAGACCTGGTGTTTGCCAGCCACATCATGGCAAAAAAAAAAAAAAAAGAGGACTTGTACGTTAATGGAATGAAACTACTTTTGGTTAATAAAAGCAGCTTTGTTTTGGCTAGGTGCCTTTATTGCAATATGAATAGTCAATTACTCCAATTATTTTAGGAGGACCAGACATTGCTGCAGACTGCCTTATGTTGGCAAAAACATTATGTATGTGCACCCTCAAATTCCGAAAACTAGATGGAATAATCATTATTAGTTTACAATTTATATACAGGTGCTGGTCATAAAATTAGAATATCATGACAAAGGTGATTTATTTCAGTAATTCCATTCAAAAAGTGAAACTTGTATATTAGATTCATTCATTACACACAGACCGATGTGTTTCAAATGTTAATTAATTTTAATTTTGATGATTATAACTGACAACTAATGAAAGTCACAAATTCAGTATCTCGGAAAATTAGAATATTGTGAAAAGGTTCAATATTGAAGACAACTGGTGCCACACTCTAATCAGCTAATTAACTCAAAAGCCTTTCAATGGTCTCTCAGTCTAGTTCTGTAGGCTACACAATCATGGGGAAGACTGCTGACTTGACAGTTGTCCAAAAGACGACCATTGACACCTTGCACAAGGAGGGCAAGACACAAAAGGTCATTGCTAAAGAGGCTGGCTGTTCACAGAGCTCTGTGTCCAAGCACATTAATAGAGAGGCAAAGGGAAGGACAAGATGTGGTAGAAAAAGTGTACAAGCAATAGGGATAACCGCACCCTGGAGAGGATTGTGAAACAAAACCCATTCAAAACTGTGGGGGAGATTCACAAAGAGTGGACTGCAGCTGGAGTCAGTGCTTCAAGAACCACCACACATAGACGTATGCAAGACATGGGTTTCAGCTGTCGCATTCCTTGTGTCAAGCCACTCTTGAACAAGAGACAGCGTCAGAAGCATCTCGACTGGACTGCTGCTGAGTGGTCCAAAGTTATGTTCTCTGATGAAAGTAAATTTTGCATTTCCTTTGGAAATCAAGGTCCCAGAGTCTGGAGGAAGAGAGGAGAGGCACAGAATCCACGTTGCTTGAGGTCCAGTGTAAAGTTTCCACAGTCAGTGATGGTTTGGGGTGCCATGTCATCTGCTGGTGTTGGTCCATTGTGTTTTCTGAGGTCCAAGGTCAACGCAGCCATCTACCAGGAAGTTTTAGAGCACTTCATGCTTCCTGCTGCTGACGAACTTTATGGAGATGCAGATTTCATTTTCCAACAGGACCTGGCACCTGCACACAGTGCCAAAGCTACCAGTACCTGGTTTAAGGACCATGGTATCCCTGTTCTTGATTGGCCAGCAAACTCGCCTGACCTTAACCCCATAGAAAATCTATGGGGTATTGTGAAGAGGAAGATGCAATACGCCAGACCCAACAATTCAGAAGAGCTGAAGGCCACTATCAGAGCAACATGGGCTCTCATAACACCTGAGCAGTGCCACAGACTGATCGACTCCATGCCACGCCGCATTGCTGCAGTAATTCAGGCCAAAGGAGCCCCAGCTAAATATTGAGTGCTGTACATGCTCATACTTTTCATGTTCATACCTTTCAGTTGGCCAACATTTCTAAAAATCCTTTTTTTGCGTTGGTCTTAATTGATATTCTAATTTTCTGAGATACTGAATTTGGGACTTTCATTAGTTGTCAGTTATAATCATCAAAATTAAAAGAAATAAACATTTGAAATACATCAGTCTGTGTGTAATGAATGAATCTAATATACAAGTTTCACTTTTTGAATGGAATTACTGAAATAAATCAACTTTGTCATGATATTCTAATTTTATGACCAGCACCTGTAGCGCTTTTCTCACTACTCAAACTGCTTCACAAACTCCACACAAGGAGACCCTGGGATGCGAACTTATGATCTCCAAGTAGTGCCTTAATGGCTTCCGGGGCAAAAAGCATGACAGAGTGAAACTTGGCCGAGACATTCCTGACACATCGGCCAGTTCCATGTGAAGTGACAACGGGTAGCCAATATAAACTAACAAAAAACCAAGAATGTTCTTCAGTGCAAATTACGTAGAACTGGCCCTCTTAAAAAGGAACTAAAATACAGTCTGTGCATCATATTCATCGTTTATGAGGAATATGATGTCTGTCACGCCAACACACTTAATGGCTTGGTGATATGAATTATTATGTGTGGGAGTTGTTATTTAGCTGGTTTGGCAGCTTGATCAAAGGGTGTTGTCATTTCCCAGATTCTCTGAAATGTTGCGCACTGTTCACGTGGGTCAGAGTTGCCATTGGTATATTTATTTTTATTTTATAAATCCTGAGGTTTGCAGGGGAACTTGCGTACGCACATTTTGAGCCTCTTTTTGTGCATAAGCGAGCTTTACAAAAGGGGCTCTGGGATCAAAGTTGGAGACCCCTGGTATAGACCATTGAACAGCGGGGTCAGTATGACCCTCTCAGACATTTTTAAATTATGACATACTTAATAAAGGGGCGAAGGAGTTTGTTATCCGATAGATTAAAAAAATGCTAATAAGGAGGAGGCAGGGATTGAAAAAAAAAAACAACATTTATTTCTATAGCACATTTTCATACAAACAGTAGCTCAAAGTGCTTTAAATAATAAAGAATAGAAAAATAAAAGACACAATAAGAAAACAAAATAAATCAACATTAATTAACATCGAATAAGAGTAAGGTTCAATGGCCAGGGGGGACAGAAAAAACAAAAACTCCAGACGGCTGGAGAAAAAATAAAATCTGTAGGGATTCCAGACCATGAGACCACCCAGTCCCCTCTAGGAATTCTACCTAACATAAATGAAACAGTCCTCTTTGGATTTAGGGTTCTCACGGAAGGGCTTGATGATGATGATGGTCACGTAGACTTCTGCCTTTTAATCCATCCACCTCATTATTTATGTCAATTTAACAACATCAGTAATGCTTTAACCAAAGTGTGTTACATTAAAAACATACAATGAATGGAGCAACCGGGTTAGAACAAAAACCTGCAGCCACTGCGGCCCTCCAGGACTGTGACTGAAGACCCCCTGCCTTAATGTAATGCAGTAAAAAGAGTTCCACATATGAGGTACAGCAGCTGCAAAAGCCCCGCCCCCTTAGTTTGACACTTGGTGCGAGGGACCACAAGAGGCAACTGACCACTAGATTCAAGTTCTCTAGGTGTCTGGTGTAAAACACACAATTCAGATAAATTGGCAGGAGCAGACATGTGTGATGATTTAAAAACAGTCAGTCATTCTTAAACCTTTGAGTCACAGACCCCTTTAAGAATCTGATGAAAGCTATGCTATAAATCACCTTTCACAGAAATATTCACATAAACACAACTTTGCATGCAATGAATATAATGTACATTATTTATCGAGATTTGATTGTCTCAAACATAAATGACATGCACAAAGTATTATTAAACTTTATAGTAAACAATCTAAAAAAAAAAAAAACACTCCTTGTCTATGCAAAAAGTAATAGCCACTCAATTATGAAATGCAATCCTCTTCTGCAAATGAAAACTGATCTACGTTTTCTACTACTACTATTCCTACATCTATTCTCTCGTTATCTACTTTATTTCAATGAGAAGGCTGTTCTTGTTTGCCTTGAATAAGAATATAAAACTGTGGAGTGGTCTTCGGCAAGGTGACACGCATATCATCTTTGACATCCAATCTATTTCAACTTTTCCTTTTGATAGAAACATGCTGAAAACCCTGATTAACAGAGGCATGTATATTGAATATAAATGTTCATTTTTATCGGACCCCATGAAACCAAGAACCCTGATTTAAAAACCAGCAGCAAAATTTTAAAGTCAATTCTGAAACTAACAGGAATCCAGTGTAAAGAAGCGAATATTGGAGAAACAGAATCAATCTTTCTTGCCCAAAAAAAAAAACGGGCAGCAGTAAACTGGACCAACTTCAACCTGCATATCACGGGTTTGCTGATCCCGGAATACAACGAGTCACCGTAATGGAGCCGAGAAAAGATAAAAAGTATGCGTTGGTTTCTCATGATCCCCATAAGATAAAGGTTTGAACTTGGCCCAAAGTAGAAGCAGGAAAAAGCAACTCTGTACTACAGAGTTATCCATCCATCCATCCATTTCCTAACCCGCTGAATCCGAAAACAGAGTCACGGGGGTCTGCTGGAGCCAATCCCAGCCAACACAGGGCACAAGGCAGGGAACCAATCCTGGGCAGGGTGCCAACCCACCGCAGACTACAGAGTTAATGTTTCTCAAAAAAGAGGTTACTGTCAAAATGACACCAAGATTACGAATTTGAGGTTTTAAAAAAAAAAATCTATTAGCCCAAAAAAACTTGACCAGCGGAAAGCCTATTTTTTCCCCGCGGGCGCCCGACTGAATGGGAAAACCGCGGACCTGGAAACAGCGCGTCTCGGCTGTGACAAATCGGGGAAACTCTGAACCACACGGCTCCAAAGGAGTTAACATTATTCATCAAAAAGTATGGGAAAATAGACGCACATACAGTATCGTTAGACTCAGAAGGAAGAAGACGAAGTGGAAAATGCAGGAGGCAAAAGTTATGTTATTACACTTAATGCAATATCAGAGTCGCAAAGAGACCAAGCTCAATGTGAAAGAATCAGAACCATCCTTGGTCGTGGCGTCACTTCTTTTCCCCCCCATCTTCTTCAGAAACAGTAGCCGGTTAAAGTTGCCTACAGTTGGATACTTGAGTGTTAAACCCAGCCAGACAAAGCTGCACACCGACGGCTTTTGCACTCCAGTCTTTAGAGCTGTGTCGAGCTATCCACTCAGTTGCAACATCTGTGCCAGTAGCGACAGCATAACCTAATGCAGCTATTCAAATAACTTTTTAAACCCCTTTCCGCGTGCTGTATGGGGAACATAAAGTCTGCACTGTCCCCATTTTACACAACTCAAGCGACTTACCTCGGCGAGTTTCTTCTTGGCGATTGCCCCAGCGCCCACGCCTCTCCGGTGCATCCTGACACTCCGCTGCACCTACACGCGTCCCCTGCTCCTTCAGTAAACGAATGTATAATTTACTCCACGAACGCACCCTGAACCTCTAAGAAATCGGACTACTGTTCTTTAAAATTTTGTTTATGTGTTGTTCGCCTTAAAATAGCACTATCAACTTCCGTGCTGTGTTACAATATTTATGGACCGGTTAGGAAACATGGATGTGGTGATTTTTATCCGTTTCATAGTGGGACTCAAAATAGATTCCGCTTCAAACATAGACATATATCGATAGACGCCGCATTCACTGTGTTGCCCAGTCGACACGATGCGTCAGCGCGTCCGCCATATTGCGAGTGGCAAAAATGCCATTTTAAACTAATACAGGTAGACGTGGAAACCGGGATTTTTTGATGAAAAAACAAAAATATTTAAAACAGTATCGTTTACATACAACAGATTTGACAAATCGTTTAAATGTGATTATTTATACCCATTTATACACTAATAATGGCAATTATTAAATAACTAGCAAAATACCCACGCTTTGCAGCGGTGAAGTACTGCCTTAAAATTTTTATTAAGAAGAAAATTTAACTTTTTTAAACTGAGAGAAAATATACCAATAATTATTTGTTAAGGATCTCTTTGTATACCATATTGTCAGTTCGTCCCACCGGTTGTAATATGACCAAGCTGTGTGCTGAGCTTACACTTGAAAGCGACAACCGAATAATTCAGCGGCAGCCATCAACTCACATGCAGAACCATAGGTGAAGGGCTTAAGCATTCCACTCTTCTAGTGCTCCTGTGTAGTATAATTATCTCCTGTACCGTCATCAGTCCACACTTTGAACCTGTCCCAGTCATTCAATACATAAGACACAATGTTCCTCCGGATATCAAGAGTGAGCCTGATATGCCCGTGCAATATGTAACTAAGAGAATGGAAAAGGTAGGTGCCATCTCTGGGCATGGAAACCACTTGTTAAGTGACAGTTCTTTTGATCGATGGTGATCACCTCGATAGACATGTTAATGGAGGTACAGTTGGAATGATAAAGGAAATGGGTACCTGAACAATGTAAAGTAAGTCTAAAATACCTACACAATAACTATAATCGTAATAAACGAACAATAAAACAGCGGAGAAGCCGTGGATTAAATAAAAAGGCTGTAGTTATCAGTAGGGAGACGTGAATCCCGTGGCGAAGCAAGGAAGGGAATGTAGAGACCGGAGCGACGGACAGCCTTATATATGCAGGCAGCCAACAACGTGGGAGGCGTTGGGATGGGGGACCCAACGCCGCCTCACACAGTGACCGAGCTGCAGGCTATGGACGTGTATATATATGTACGCAAGTAGGATTCAGTTAGCATTGGGAACCCGCGTACCAAATTTCTTGAAGATGGGCCCATAAGTAACAAAGACCGTTGGAAAGTTCAATATGGTGGCTGACAGTGGCGTCATACCACTGAAATAAGTACGTACATTAGTTTCGGTTAGCGCAGGGAATCCGTCTACCAAATTTTGTGAAGATGGGGGCCATAAATAAGAAAGTTCAACATGGCGTACGTTGTCGACCGTTATGATCGTTATGTGTAGAATTTCGAAATGAAACCTGCTTAACCTTTGTAAGTAAGCTGTAAGGAATGAGCCTGCCAAATTTCAGCCTTCTACCTACACGGGAAGTTGGAGAATTAGAGATGAGTGAGTGAGTGAGTGAGTCAGTCAGTGAGGGCTTTGCCTTTTATTAGTATAGATAATTATTATTAAATTATTCCTCCGTTATAAGTAACATTTCTTGGACTGCCTTCTTCCATCTCCGAAACATTTCTTGACTTCGTCCTGTCCTTATGCAACACAGCACTGAAGTATCTGTTAATGCCCGAGTCACCTCACGTATAGATTACTGTAATGCTATTCTATCTGGCAT
Source organism: Polypterus senegalus (assembly GCF_016835505.1). Lineage (NCBI taxonomy): Eukaryota > Metazoa > Chordata > Cladistia > Polypteriformes > Polypteridae > Polypterus > Polypterus senegalus. The sequence continues at coordinate 13,355,288 of NC_053170.1, read as the reverse complement.
CTCACAAAAACGTATCCATCGCTTACAACTTCTTCAAAATTCTGCTGCCAGGATAATAACCTGCTGTTCTAAATCCACTGAACATATCACACCGATTCTCTCTCAGCTTCACTGGCTCCCTGTTCACTACAGAATACAACACACAATCCCGCTCTTAACATTTAAAGCTCTCCACAACCTCCCTGATCTCCTCCAGACTTACACTCCTCTTGTTCACTCAGATCCTCTTCTGCAGCTCGAGTTTCTGTACCTCACATCAGACTCAGTGCTATGGGAGCTCCAGCATCTCTCATTGTGCTCCTCAACTCTCGAATTCTCTTCCCTCTTGTATTCGTCAGCTCGATTCAATAACACATTTTAAAACTGCCCTCAAAACTTATCTTTTCAAACTGGCATACCAATTGTGAATTTTACACTGTTACTGCCAGTTATCTTTGTTTGTTTGCTAATTATTGATTTTTGATTTATCATTCTATTGTTTTAATTTTACTAATGTTGTTTAATTTTATTGTAAGGTGACCTTGAGTGCTAAGAAAGGCACCTATTAAATAAAATGTATTATTATTATTAATTATTGAGACAAACACTTAACCAATGTCTGAAAGTCAAAATAGTAAGAGTGCAACTGGTATTTGGTACTTTCTTTTAACAGTGAAATGAAACACTTAATGACAAAAATGAACAATTGTATTATATATAAATTGGCTTAATAATTTCTGAAAACATTTCACTCATTCCTCTCTCAATCACTTTCTCTCCCACACACACACGCACGCACACAATGTGGTTACTTAAATATATACAGGATAGGATCTAAAATCCATGAAACAGAACTGCCTTACATAGCTTTTTCTGTGTGTTGCCACTCTGTAATTTAAAAGTATTCAGTCTGGCAATATGGTGCAGCCTTAGTTTGTGGAAGTCAGACACAACTAAATACATGAGCATAAAATGATGGCTGTCAATTTCAAACTGTGTTTCCTTGATGTGCTCCTTGAGAAAAAACATATCATCTGAACCAATCTCAGCCCGAACAAACTGATTGCTCAAAGATACACTGACAGCTTGCCCTAATGTCGACTGGTGGATAACACGCTCAGCTACTTTGACCACCTTGATTGGACCCTCGGAAGGAATCATCAGACCTCCTTTGCTTTTTAATATGAGCAAGTGGTAGCTTTGATCATATGACGCCGGTACAGCATCTGTCACCAAACTAGCATGGCACACATCATAGGACAGCTTTCTCAAAAGCCCGTCTAAGGGCTACCTGACCTCCCACTGCTTCCTGAGTTGGATTTCTTTGGGAAACCTTCAAAGTTTGAGAAATGTTAACAGCTAACAACAATATACATTGTTAGTGACTAAATACGTTTAGCCAAAACATTGTTTGGAGGCTCACTTGAGCACATAAATGCATAGCTTTGCTAGTTTAGCCTGGCATAGCTAAAGTTAAGATTATAAAATGGGATTTTCTAATGGTCAAATATAACCAAAACAATTGTTCACCCTTAACTATGAAATGTAATCCCCCGGGATCTGGTTTGGAGCGTACAGCGGTTTGCACAATCCCAAGCAACACATTCGTGAGGCATCTTTATCCATTACTTCACTCAACAGCAGTGCCACTCTTAATATGGCGGCGACGTTGACGTACGATGCTGCTGATTATGCGGCGTCTAGTAATTCTATGCCTATGGCTGCAGAGCTCTGCAATTCAGTAACTCTGCTGGACAGCCAATTGGATTGCAGGTTATTGTCACGTGATTTATTTGACTCATGTCAGACAACTAATTTCCCAACCCTAATATTTTCTTTTATTCTTACATTTTTAATACAAAAAATAAAAAAAATAACCAATATTAAAAAAATTAATTAAGCTAAAAAGCTTTAACAAAGCAATAGCCTTATTTAATTTTTTATTTTATTGAGATCGCAAAATCAATAATCTTCTAATTCTTCTTTTGGCTGCTTCCTCATCTCACCGAAATCAAATCTTAACATCTTTAGCTCCGCCACATCCAACTCCGTCTACTTTCTTTTGGTTAGTGCCACCGTCGCCAACCCACATAACATAGCTGGTCTCACTGCCTTCCCCACACCATTACATCATCACCACCACTACCAGCCTGGAAAGTTGGCACAAGGCAGGCTGGGTACATGGATTCATAGTGTTCTGACCCAGCCATCTGTGTGCCTCAGCAGAAATCGAGATTCATCAGACCAGGAGGCTTTTTTCCAGTCTTCCACTTTCCAGTTTTGGTGAGCTTGTGCACTCTGCCACCTCCGCTTTCTGTTGTTGGCTGACAGGAGTTGAACCTGATGTGGTCTTCTGCTGTTGTAGCCCATCCGCCTCTAAATTCAATGTGCTGTGCATTTTGAGATACTGTTCTGCTCACCACAATTGTACAGAATGGTCATCTGAGTTATCGTAGCCTTTCCGTCAACTCGTATCGGTCTGGCCATTCTCATCTGACCTCTCATTAATAAGGTACAGTATTTCTGTCTGTAGAGCTGCCACTCACAGGATGTATTTTTGCTTTTAGCGCTGTTCTCAGAAAAGGCTGGGGTTTGTTGTACATGAAACTTCCAAGAGCACAGCAGTCAGAGAAATACTCAGACCAGCCCGTCTGGCTCCAACAATAACTGAGATCACAGTTTTGCCCCATTTTGGTTTTTGATGTGAACATTCATGAAGCTCCTGACGTGCATCTGTAGGATCTTATGCACCGTGTGGCTGCCACAAGATTGGCTGATTAGATGCAATAAATGCATGGATAAGCTGGCGGACAGGTGTTTCAAATAATTTGTTCAGTGACTCTAACGTCTTAGTTACTTTATGCTCTTATCTAACCAGGACTTTACAAAGTCGAGTATTGTCTTATAATGTCCATGTTCTTTAAACGAAAGCTACTAATATTTCTGACATGATACATGCACTTTAGCAGACAGACGGCTGCAAAGAGAACAGGTATACCATTTATGGGTGAATAAAGAGCTGCCGTCATTCCATTAGTCCCAGCTAGTTAACAGCCCCCATTAAGCTTCTTTCGTTGTTAACTTATAAATCTTGGGAAGCCGTCAGTTGCCTAGCAATGTGGTTCAAGACAGCAGCATGGGAATCAAAAGTCTCATCTGAATATGTAGACCACTATTTAAACAGAAATTTGTGTTAAGCTTGGCTAATTTAGGTATTTTCTTTACATTATATTACTCCTTTGTATGAAAACATAATTCTGAACTGAATATGTGGATCAAAGGATGGACAAATTCTAAAGTCTGACTGTAAATAGCATGTGCATTGACACAGATAATAAAATGTGTTAACCACTTAGAAGTTCCATCCATTTATTTTTGTAACCCTGTTATCCATTACAGGGTTGCAGAGCAGCTGGAGCCTATCCTAGCGCTTATCAGGCACAAGGCAGGAAGTACACCTGGACAAGGTGCCAGTGCATTGCAGAGCAGGGTGAGCACACACACACAGGCCAATTTAACAATGCCAATCTGACTAAACTGCCAGTCTTTAGAATGTGGAAGGAAATAAGAAGAACATGAAAACACCTTAGACATGAATCTGGTCTCCTTATAACATCCAGGCTTGAGTTTGGCAGAAGGCACTATTAGAAGGTTCTGTGGTCTGTTGAGACCAAGATGGAGGTTTTAGTGCCATGTGATACTGCACATACTTTATATCAAACACACCATTCCCATTCTGAAGCATATCGGTGCCATTATCAGGCTATGGGCTGCTTCTCTCCAGAAGGCCCTGGAAAGCTTGTGAGGGAAAAATGAATGCAGTAATATATGGAGAAATCCTGGAGGAAAACCTGATGTACCCTGCAAGAAACCTGCAACTGAAACCTGTCAGAAAATGTGTTTAACATCAAAGAAAAAAAAGCCCAAGTATAAAGCCAAAGCTACACAGGAAGTTACTGGTTTTGAATGGATAAATCCCATGTTTTGGCTGGCACTTTGGTCCACTTGTTAACTGGTACGCTTGCAAATGACTACATTATGGTCCTTTGCAAGTCACTACATCTGCCACTATTTCAATTTAAATATATTAGTGTTCTTCTAGAGGTTTCTGCACTATTGTTTCCAAACACTTTTTATGAGGTCAGTTGATAGGACTTTGTCTATTCTGACTCTGAGTAAGGTGGTTCAGTACCCTAAAAGAGTGAAGGACTCAAACCTTTTCGGTTTAAGCAAATGCAGATTAAAAGGTGACATGACTGAGGTGTTCAAAATTATGACATCAAGTAGTGGATCCAAGCTGTCACTTTAAGATGAGTTCTTCAGCAGGTACAGTCATATGAAAAAGTTTGGGAACTCCTCTCAGCCTACATAATAATTGACTCTCCTTTCAACAAACAAAGATAACAGTGGTATGTCTTTCATTTCCTAGGATCATCGGAGTACTGCGGTGTTTTCCAAACAAAGATTTTTAGTGACGCAGTATTTAGTTGTATGAAATGAAATCAAATGTGAAAAACTGGCTGTGCACAAATGTGGGTCCCCTTGTCATTGTGCTGATTTGAATGCCTGTCACTGCTCAATGCTTACTTGCAATAACAAATTGGTTGGATGAGCTTGTTAAGCCTTCAACCTCATAGACAGGGGTGACCAATCATGAGAAAAGGTATTTAAGGTGGTCATTCGCAAGTTGCGCTTCCCTTTGACTCTCCTCTGAAGAGTGACAGACAGCATGAGATCCTCAAATCAACTCTCAAACGATCTGAAAACAAAGATTGTTCAGTCTTATGGTTTAGGGGAAGACTACAAAAAGCCATCTCAGAGGTTTAAACTGTCAGTTTCAACTGTAAGGAATGGAATCAGGAAATGGAAGGCCACAGGCACAGTTGCTGTTAAACCTAGCAGGTCTGGCAGGCCAAGAAAAACACAGGAGCGACATATGTGCAGGATTGAGAGAGTAGTTACAGACAAGCCACAGATCACCTCCAAAGACCTGCAAGAACATCTCGCTGCAGATGGTGTATCTGTACATCGTTCTACAATTCAGCGCAATTTGCACAAAGAACATCTGTATGGCAGTGTGATGAGAAAGAAGCCCTTTCTGCACTCACGCCACAAACAGGGTCGCTTGTTGTATGCAAATGCTCATTTAGACAAGACTGATTAATTTTGGAACAAAGAGCTTTGGACTGTTAAAACAAAAATTGAGTTATTTGGTCAGAACAAAAAGTGCATTGCAATGGCGGAAGCAGAACACCACATTCCAAGAAAAACACCTGCTACCTCCTGTCAAATGTGATGGAGGTCCCATCATGCTGTGGGGCTGTGTGGCTAGTTCAGGGACTGGGGCCCTTGTTAAAGTCGAGGGTCGGATGAATTCAACCCAATATCAACAAATTCTTCAGGATAATGATCAAGCATCAGTCACAAAGTTGAAGTTACGCAGGGGTTGGATATTCCAACAAGACAATGACCGACAACACAGTTGGAAATCTACAAAGGCATTCATGTAGAGGGAAAGTACAATGTTCTGGAATGGCCGTCACAGTCCCCTGAGTTGAATATCATCGAAAATCTATGGGATGATTTGAAGCACGCTGTCCATGCTTGGCAGCCATTAAATTGAAATGAACTGGAGAGATTTTGTATGGAAGAAAATTCAAAAATACCTCCATCCAGAATCCAGACACTCATCAAAGGCTATAGGAGGCGTCTAGAGGCTGATATATTTGAAAAGGAGGCTCAGCTAAGTATTAATGTCATATCTCTGTTGTCCAAATTTATGCACCTGTCTAATTTTGTTATGATGCATATTGCATATTTTCTGTTAATCCAATACACTTAATGTCACTGCTGAAATACTCCTGTTTCCATAAGGCATGTCATATATTAAAAGGAAGTTGCTACTTTGAAAGCTCAGCCAATGATAAACAAAAATCCAAAGAATTAAGAGGGGCTCCAAAACTTTTTCATATGGCTGTATATGGAGACTTAGAGGGAACGTTGTTGAGTTAAGTTTGCTGAAATGTGAGAAAATGATTCTTTACACATTGAGCTACAGACACATGTGAAAAGTGACCAAGTGGTGTGGTAGACAGTAAGACTTTAGGAACTTTCAAAACTTAACTCAGTATTATTTTGACCAAAAAAAAAAAAACTTAGGTGAATAGGATTGGCAAGATTGTTCATTCAATCAATTAACATTTATTTATATAGCACATATTCATACAAAAAAATGTAGCTCAAAGTGCTTTACAAAATGAATAGAGAAATAGAAGACACAATAAAAGATAAACATAAGTCAACATTAATTAACATAGAATAAGAGTAAGGTCCGATGGCCAGGGTGGACAGAAAAAACAAAAAAAAACTCCAAGGCTGGAGAAAAAAATAAAATCTGTAGGGGTTCCAGACCAAGAGACCGCCCAGTCCCCTCTGGGCAATCTACCTAACGTAAATCAAACAGTCCTCTTTGTATTTAGGGTTTTCATGGAAGGACCTGATGATGATGGTCACGTAGACTTCTGGCTTTCAGTCCATCAATGTTGGTGCATCCTGACGCTTTGAGTAGGTGGTGGTGGCACAGGCCGCCACCACAAAGAAACCGGAAAAAGAAACAGAAGAGAGAGTTGGGGTCAGTACGGATTTTAGAGTCACCATGAATAGTTATTATGAAGAATTGAACATACAGAGTATCAGTATTAAGTTAAAGTGAAGTTATGAGAAGGCCATGTTAAAGTAATGTGTTTTCAGCAGTGTTTTAAACTGCTCTACTGTATCAGCCTGGCGAATTCCTATTGGCAGGCTATTCCAGATTTTGGGTGCATAACAGCAGAAGGCCGCCTCACCACTTCTTTTAAGTTTAGCTTTTGGAATTCTAAGGAGACACTCATTTGAGGATCTGAGGTTACGATTTGGAATATAACGTGTCAGGCATTCCGATATATAAGATGGAGCGAGATTATTTAAGGCTTTATAAACCATAAGCAGTATTTTAAAGTCAATCCTGAATGACACAGGCAACCAGTGTAGTGACATCAAAACTGGAGAAATGTGTTCGGATTTTCTTTTACCAGTTAGGATTCTAGCAGCTGCATTCTGCACTCGTTGCAAATGATTTATGTCTTTTTTGGGTAGTCCTGAGGACTATGGAGTCCTGATTGTTGGGCTAAATGGCGTCTTCTCATCAAAACAGTTCTAAAGATTCTTCCAACCTCTATTACAACAATTACGTGTGTTTCCATCTCCCAGTCCTGTATTTTAAATGTAACATCACCTGCAGTCGTTGCTTTACGTCATCTTCATCAGTTTCAAGAAGGTATTTGATATGGTGAATAGGGTAATGATCTGGACAGTCCTTAGGCATTACAACATCCCTCAGAAGATTGTCAACCCGATAAAGAGCCTCTACTAAGACACCTGTTGCTGAGTCATCCACAAGTCTAATCTGTCAGAACTCTTCAATGTAAACACTGGAGTCAGGCAAGGCTGCCTCCTATCACTGATCATCTTCGTGCTTGTGATTGATTGGGTGATGAGGACAACAGTGGACCAGCCTAGGAGCATACAGTGAACCCGAAGCTGGAGGACATGGACTTTGCTGATGACATCGGACGATTGTTGCATACCCACCAGCACATCCAGGCAATGACAGACAGACTCCACTGGTAACCAGGGCCACAGGACTGGAGAGCAACATCACAAAGACCAAGAGCCTGCAAGTGAACACCACCCAGAAAGTTACACTCACCATTAATGGACAGGCTGCTGAATATGTTGATGACTTTACATACTAGGGCAGCATAGTTAGCAAAACAGGAGGGGCAGACAGATGAAGATGTGAACACCCAGATCACTAAAGCACACCAGGCCTTTGTTGTCCTGAAGTCCTGATACAACACACAGGCTTGGGCAGCTCCGTGGTGGATGATATTTAATGTAAGTAAATGAATTACAATGAGGAAGTAAAACTGTGAGGTTTGAATACACAATGGGAGGCCTGAAAATAAAAATAAAAAACCTTATGAAAATGTTTTAGAAGTCATAGTGGACTTGACACTATCAACTACCAGACATTATTCAGAAGCCATTAAGAGGATGTGACAGATAGGGGGCGCTCTCGCTCCCTTGAACCCTTGTCCACAACTCCAAACACCAGGTAAAAGTCCAATACTTGACTTTATTTAATCGCCACAGTGCACAAAGCACCTTCTCCTCCACAATACTCATACACTACACAATACACAATCAATAAACAATCCTCCACTCCCAGATGGGTTGCCACCCTTCCACCCAGCTCAGCTCCCCGTCTGGGAGCTCCCACAATCCTTTTATATTCCCTGACCCGGAAGTGTTCTCAATCCCCAGTCCATGTGATCCTTTTCACTTCCGGGTCAGGTACAAATCCTTTTCTTCACCCCGGAAGCACATCATTCCTCTTGTCCACATGTGCTTCCTGGGCGAAGGGAAAATACTCGTTATTCCTCCCTGTAGCATCCCCTAGTGGCCCCCATGGCATCCAGCAGGGCTGCATATAAAAACTATAATGTCCGTGATGCCCTGCTGGTCTTCTGGGGACCTCCATACTGCAAGGAGGGCTCCACCTGGCAGCTTGGGGGTATTAGCCGGGATAAAGGGCCGGCCATTCACCACAAGGGCTAACAGATTGTTAGATTATATAGTGCCTTGATGTATAGAGTACAAGTCCAAGGAGGTTATGCTTTATAATGCACCGATTAGACCTCATCTGGAGTACTGTGTGCAGTTCTAATCTCCAGACTACAAAAAGGGCATTGCAGTGCCAGAAAAAGTCCAGAGAAGAGCGACGAGGCTGACTCCAGGGCTACAATGGGTGAGTTATGAGGAAAGATTAAAGGAGCTGAGCCTTTACAGTTTAAGGAAAAGAAGATTAAGAGGAGACCTGACTGAAGTGTTTAAAATTATCAAGTGAATTAGTCCAGTGGATTGAGACAATGACTTTAAAATAAGTTCATCAGGAACACAAGGACACAGTTGGAAAGTTGTTAAGGGTAAATTTTGCACAAACATTAGGACGTTTTTCTTTACACAGAGAACCACAGACACATGAAATAAGTGACCGAATCCTGTGGTGGACAGTAGGACTTTAGGGACTTTGAAAAGTTGCCTAGATTTTATTTTGGAAAAATTCAGTGGCTAGGACTGGCAAGCATTGTTGGGCTTAATGGCCTGTTCTTGTCTAGATTGTTCTAATGTTGAGTGTGGAGGAATAAGAACCTTGACTTCATTCCAAGTTTATTTGTGTCTAATAACAAAAATGTTAAGTTAATACTATTGTATGGGGTAGAGGCCTGGAGATGTACCAAGCACCTTGATCACAAGGTGCAAGTTTTCATTAATACCCGCCTATGACAGATCGTGTGCATTAGGTGGCCAGGGTGGATTTCTAACCAGGAGCTCTGGCAGAGAACTCAGCAGAAGCCCTTCGTCAATACCATCCAGACAAGGAATTGGAAGTGGATCGAGAACACTCCAGGGAGCAGACAAACATCCCATACCATGTTTTGGAATGGAACCCCGAGGGAAAAAGGAAAACAGGAAGACTGGTCCTGACATGGAGAAGAATCCAACAGGCAGAATTTAAGAGCATTGGTCTCTTCTGGTGAGAGGCAAAGTGAATAACCAAAGATTGAGAGAGGAGGACATTTACAGTGAAGGACCAGAGAGAACAGGAATAACTAACTAACTGCTGGAAAGTAGGCACCTGGCTCATGACTCTGTCCTTCAGATCACCATTTGTGGTTCTATTCCAACACCCCAGCACTCATCTATACATATAAAGGAGAGTTGGGATCCGAGAGACTGTGTTTGTGTGTTTGTGGAGGGATGGAGAGTTAAGGTGGGTGGGGGAGTCACGTGATCATCTCCCCTCCCATTCACGTCACTTCATTTCGCTCCGAGCTGAGCTCCACAGCTGACGCGGTTTTTCCATTCTTTTTCCTTAGTGTTTAGTCCTCTCTCCTTTACTGATTTATATAAAGGAGAGTTGGCATCTGAGAGACTGTGTTTGCGGAGGGATTGAGAGTTAAGGCAGGTGGGGGAGTCACATGATCATCTCCCCTCCCATTCACGTCATTTCATTCACTTCATTTCGCTCCGAGCTGAGCTGCTCTGAGTTCCGCAGCTGACATGTTCTTGCCGTTCTTTTTCCTTAGTGTTTAGTCTTCTCTCCTTTACTGATTTACTGTTTACTAGACGCAGTACTTACTAAATAGTATTTTTTCCTTTAGTGTTTCTACTTAGTGTTTCTTAGAATATTTTTGCTCCAGGAGGACAAACCTAAAATGTTGTATATAAAGAAGCTCTATAAGTCGCATGTAGATACATAATTATTCCAACTACAACGACTGCAGCGAAGCGCACGAGGTCTGCTAGTCCACCATAAAACAACACCTTGTAACTTGCAGTAATGTGCTGAAAGAAGATGGACACAAAGTAGCTCTGATTTCTTTTCTTTATTTTTTGCAATTTCTTTATTTTTAACTTCCCAGGTATTTAAAACATAATGATAATCTTGGACATTCTACTATAAGTTACTTTTTCGAGAACACAAATAGCATTTTGGTTTCTTTAGACTTTTTAAATTTTCCCTTTTGGATTCTTTGTCAGTCAGCCCTGCAAAAAAAAAAAAAAATGAATGCCATATTATGACATTTTGAAGGTTCTCAGTAACCGGTGTTCATAATGTTGCTTAGAGCATTTTAGTACCTGTCTTGGATGATTTTGGTGAAAATCCATTCCATGAAGTCCTGTCTGATCAGGTCAGTCAGCAAAGGATGGGAGTCAATCTGGTCTGGAGTCAAGGTGCGTCTGGAATAAAAGGATTGTTGAGTGCTTCTTAATTGAAATTAGAAACCTTGTTTATATTCCAAACAGACCCTCTGTTTTGTGCAGGAATTGCCTATCTCAATTAGAGATGCCACACAGAGGAGCTCTATAAGAAAGGGCACAGCGGACTCTTCTTCCTTAGGGGACTATGTTCCAATAATATGACTGGTGACATCCTTCACATCTTCTACAACTCTGTGATGGCCTGTGTTTTGTGCTGGACTGGTAACATCACTTCAAGGGAGGATCACTGACTCAACAGGTTAATTCAAAGGGCAGGCTCAATTACGAAACTCACTTTGAACCCCCGAAAGTCATAGCTAAGGAAAGAATTAAAACAAAACTGACTGCCATTATGAACAATGCTTCATATCTTCTCTATGACACACTAAAGGCTGAGTTATACTTTAGCGTTGAGCCTATGGCATAGCTGATGGGGTCCTCCTAAATGAAACTAAACAACACATTGCGTTGAGATGAACCCTATGCAGATCCCTATAACTCTGATTGGCCAGTTTGATAACTGTTCATCTTCCGGTTTGGTGGTCATGATTGCATGAAAAAGCAGAAAAATGTGAGGGACAGATACTTTAACCTATGGAAAAGAATGTGTAGCAAGAGGAGTGTTGATCATGGAGTGGAAAAAAATGTGTGACCTGTAGGGGTCATACCAGCACCCCAGAGACAACCAAACCAAACTGTCACACAATACCAGGTGATAAACCATGTAAAAGGTAAATCACAGTCACAATTCTATTACTTTCTTTTTCCACCTCAGCTCTCCTCCACCTCCGTCTCCTATCTTTGACCCTTCGGATGAGGCGGAGCGGCTGCTTTTCAACCCAAACCCTAGGGTACTTCTGGTGCAACAGGATTGCCACCTGGAAGCAATTCTGGGTCCAGTGGAACCTCTCTGTAATGGAGAAGCCTGCTTTCTGCAGCTCCCCTTAGCGGCACCTGACAACCCCAACAGGGTTGCTCAGCAAAATTACAACTCCCTTATAACCATGCGTGTGTCCAAATGGGAGTCATACCAGAGAGGTACCGCCACCCAGTGTCCGCCACCCTGTCCTTCCCTTAAATTGGCCTTCCAACTGGGGAACATACTACTAACCAACTTAGTCAGGATCTTATTCATCCATCTCCTTCCTTTATCATGTCTTCCTAGCTGGGGTGCCAGCCAACCTGTGTCTTCTATGAGAACTGCCTGCATTTTAACGGATCGTTCAGTTTTCTTGGGTGCCACAAACACCAGCACCAACTAGTGTTCAGGCATGATTCAGAAGGATAATCTGTATAATGGGTTGAAAGAGTAAAGGAGTCCCAAAAAATAGTTAGTGAGCAAACCAGGCCACTCCTGTTTAATGCTTTGTTTAGTCCAAAATAAAGAAGAGAAATAAGCATTTGGTGCAGCAAGAGAAATCAGGCAGTTAAGTTCTTTCTGAGCCAGTTTGGCTTGCCTTGATCAGTGTCAGGGAGCTCTGGCATACGGCAGGTCAAATCTCAACTGAGACGCCTTTTTCAATGGGCTTCTGGTCTTGTAAAGTCTTCCACCTGGAAAAGTCAGGACTTTATACCAACAGCACTGTGGCTGTAACTGCCAAGTCAGGTGTTTTCTTTGTTTTTGTAGATGGAAAATTAAAGCAAACAGGACGCACTGGACTACATATTGGAATGCCACAGCCGAAGGTCAGAATATTTATTTGAGTTAGGTTGTAGTTTTTGATTTTTTTAATAAATCTGTAAATATTGATGGGCAATAAAATCCAAAATATGTTCAGTCAGTCATCATCCAACCCGTTATATCCTAACACAGGGTCACGGGGGTCTGCTGGAGCCAATCCCAGGGCACAAGGCAGGAACAAATCCCCGGGCAGGGTGCCAGCTCACCACTGGGCACACAAACACTAGGGACAATTTAGAATCGCCAATGCACCTAACCTGCATGTCTTTGGACTGTGGGAGGAAACCCACGCAGACACGGGGAGAACATGCAAACTCCACGCAGGGAGGACCCGGGAAGCGAACCCAGGTCTCCTAACTGTGAGGCAGCAGTGCTGCCCACTGTGCCACCCAAAATGTATTCATTTAAAATTAAATTTATAACAGAATAAAGTGTGCAGAAAGCGGAGGGGGGGGGGGTTGAAATATTTTCTGAATCCACAGTATAGCATCTGATTGCCTCAGTTCTTAGCTCTTCATTGCTTGTATTCTTGAGTTCCTTTATAGTGCTTACCTCTTGCTCAGATTTATATTGTTTTCTGATTTTTAATTTTTTTTTTATTTACTGCTTTTGTAATAAAAATCTTGAAGACCTAATCTATGTGTATTTTTGTTTATTCTGTGAACACTTTTCATTTTGGGCCAGGGTTTTCACAGTTCCCCTCTCCCTTCTTCTTTCATTCTTTTTATGTTAATGATACAAAGAATTCATTTTCCTGTTTTGGTTCATGCAATGTTATGTCTTTATGCCTGTGAATTATTTTTAACATTATGGCAGTGGCATCTGAAAGCTGTCATTTTCTGAGGTTTTTCTCGTTATGGATGCAGTTGTCCTGTGCATTGTTACCAGTCACACAGACACGGCACGTTGTTAGGGCTCTGCATGAATCCTACCTTATATTTTGTTTTGTGCCTTTTTTCAGTTACTTTTTCTTTCTTTATTAGCTTCTATGTTAACCGTTTGTTCTTAAGAAGTTACCCTGTGTTAACTAAGTTAACAAAATCAAGGAGATTGTTCAAAGGTTTGTTAATGTAATCAACTGTCTTAGTAGTTTTGATGGAGGTGGGATGAGACCCCTAATTGATCTACAATTCCTAGGTGCTGTAATTAGTCCTATGCCACCACCTGGGAGGACATGCAGGTCAGGCTTCAGATGAGCCTTTGGTGGAGGCATTGAATTCTTTTTGTGGTCTTTCCTCAGGTGCTCTTTGTATCATCTTAAGAATACTGATCGTTGTCTTTTTAAGGAATCATTGATAAGTCCATCTATTTCAATCTCCTTGTGTATTTAGGAACCCAGTGTTCACCATATAGTTTCCTCTCACATTCCAATGACATACGGGTTAGGAGCATTGACGATCCTAAATTGTCCCTAGTGTGTGCTTGGTGTGTGGGTTTGTGTGTTTGTGTGTGTTCCCTGTGGTGGGCTGGCACCTTGGCTGGGATTGGCTCCAGCAGATCCCCTTGACCCTGTGCTAGTGTTAGGATATAGCGGATTGGATGTTGACTGACTGACTGTTCACCAGATATGCCTCACATCCCTTTGCCTTTGTGTGTCTTGTTGCATTTCTTCGCAGGATATTCCAGCTCTGTTGTGGACGCTGGGTGATGTAACACATGAACATTCGCCACACAATTTACTATTTTACGTCGGCCACTCGCCTTTGTTCATCAGACATTCCCAGCCTCTTGTGGACACTGCATGATATTCCACCTGGATAGATGTTCAATCGCTTTATGTATATACAGTTATACTGAGACCATTTAAGCCATGCTAAAGTGGCAATACCTTCCCACTTAGCAATTGCCATACTCTAATGACCCTCCCTTTCTAACACATCTTTAATGAAGTCACAATAAAGTGGTCCCTGTTACTAAAAACTATTGACATGAAGAGCCTGATATAAATATTTATTGGCATATATGGCCTGTATCCCCAGTGCTCCTGAATTGGATATATAGGTTAGAATTACCAGTTTTTAGGCCGGATATGTGTTATCTCTGGTAAGACGAGGATGGGCATGACCTTGACTTTGTGACTTCTGCCCCACCTTGTTTGCTCCCACAAATGACAAGCCTAACTGTGGCTTGCACAACTCTTGGCATTGGATTAATTTGTGTCAGTCGCCAAGCTCAGTCGAAATCACAATTCTGTATATCAAAGACCACGATACTAAAGGTGGTATGATCCAAAGTCTGTGGAGCTAGGTGTGAACCTGCCCAGTTGCCCATTCAAACCCTACCATTTTTCATTATGTAACCCTGAAAATATCAGTGCTTAGCAGAGTTGCAAGTATATTTACAGCATATCAGAAATGCCCTCTTAAACACTTCATTCCACATGAGAAGGAGCCATCTAAAGTAAAATGAACTCAAAGTCCAGTTTATATATTAAGACAAACAGTAATCCATAGCATTCAGGGGTGGGTTACATTCTGTATGGCACTTTCAAATTTTTAGACACATTTTTCATTTCCAGGTCACTTACTTGCTCTTCTTTTCTTTTCTGTTCAGGAGGAAATTGACAAAATTCTTCTGAGCCATGGAATCAACAATCTTACTGATGTCACTGGCAATGGCAGACTCAGCATATCGCCTCTCCACAGGTCTGACGCCCTCCATTTGTACAGGAACCACCCTAAATAGGGAATACCCAGAGAATCGTTTAACATCACATCAAGCCCTCTGACATCTTTTCTATGCCCAACACCCCTGGAAAAGTTTTTGTTTTACATTTGCTTCCCCCTACAAAAGTAAAATCACATTTGAAGATGAAGATGTCACTACTGCCGGTGAGCAAATTAAACTCCAAAAAATGAACTTTTAATGGCATAAAATTCTATCCATCCATCCACTAACCCGCTGAATCCGAATACAGGGTCACGGGGGTCTGCTGGAGCCAATCCCAGCCAACACAGGGCACGAACCAATCCTGGGCAGGGTGCCAACCCACCACAGGACACACACAAACACACCCACACACACACCAAGCACACACTAGGGCCAATTTAGAATCGCCAATCCACCTAACCTGCATGTCTTTGGATTGTGGGAGGAAACCCACATAGACACGGGGAGAACATGCAAACTCCACGCAGGGAGAACCTGGGAAGCGAACCCGGGTCTCTTAGCTGTGAGGCAGCAGTGCTATCAGTGCTACCACTGCACCACCGTGCCGCCCCATGGCATAAAATTGAAATATAAATTGAGCAATTTACCTTTATAATCTATATACTGTATATATACTGCTCCAAAGAATTAAAGGAACATTTTTTAATCAGAGTATAGCATAAAGTCAATGAAACTTATGGGATGTTAATCTGGTCAGTTAAGTAGCAGAGGGGGTTGTTAATCAGTTTCAGCTGCTGTGGTGTTAATGAAATTAACAACAGATGCACTAGAGGGGCAACAATGAGATGACCCCCAAAACAGGAATGAATGGTTTAACAGGTGGAGGCCACTGACATTTTTCCCTCCTCATCTTTTCTGACTGTTTCTTCACTAGTTTTGCATTTGGCTACAGTCAGTGTCACTACTGGTAGCATGAGGCGATACCTGGACCCTACAGAGGTTGCACAGGTAGTCCAACTTCTCCAGGATGGCACATCAATACGTGTCATTGCCAGAAGGTTTGCCGTGTCTCCCTGCACAGTCTCAAGGGCATGGAGGAGATTCTAGGAGACAAGCAGTTACTCTAGGAGAGCTGGAGAGGGCCATAGAAGGTCCATAACCCATCAGCAGGACCAGTATCTGCTCCTTTGGGCAAGGAGGAACAGGATGAGCACTGCCAGAGCCCTACAAAATGACCTCCAGCAGGCCACTGGTGTGAATGTCTCTGACCAAACAACCAGAAAGACTTCATGAGGGTGACCCAAGGGCCCCATGTCCTCTAATGGGCCCTGAGCTCACTGCCCAGCAGCATGCAGCTCGATTGGCATTCGCCATAGAATACCAGAATTGGCAGATGCACCACTGGTGCCCTGTGCTTTTTACAGATGAGAGCAGGTTCACCCTTGAGCACGTGACAGAAGTGAAAGGGTCTGGAGAAGCCATGGAGAACATTATGCCGCCTGTAACATCATTCAGCATGAGCAGTTTGGTGGTGGGTTAATGATTGTCTGGGGAGGCATATCCATGGAGGGTCACACAGACCGCTACAGGCTTGACAAAGGCACCTTGGCTGCCATTAGGTATCAGGATGAAATCCTTGGACCCATTGTCAGACCCTATGCTGGTACAGTGGCTCCTGGTGCACGACAATTCCTGGCTTCATGTGGTGAGAGTATGCAGGCAGTTCCTGGAGGATGAAGGAATTGATACCGTTGACTGGCCACCACACTTTCCTGACCTAAATCCAATAGAACACCTCTGTGACATTATGTTTTGGTCCATCCAATGCCACCAGGTTGCACCTCAGACTGTCCAGGAGCTCAGTGATGCCCTGGTCCAGATCTGGGAGGTGATCCCCCACAACACCATCTGTCATCTCATTAGAAGCATGCACCGATGTTGTCAGGCATGTATACAAGAACACAGGGGCCATACAAAGTGCTGCGTACAATTTGGAGTTGCTGCAATTCAATTTGGGCAAAATGGACTAGCCTGCCACATCATTTGTTCACTCTGATTTTTGGGGCGTCTTTGAATTCAGGGCTCTGTAGGTTGATCATTTTCATTTCCATCAAACGATGTGGCATCCTTTCGTTCCTAACACATTACCCAGTCTATATCAGTATAGATATCCAGGAGGATTTCTTTTTCCCATTGAGATCTGATGTGTTTTCAAAGTGTTCCTTTAATTTTTTTGAGCAGTTTATAATCCAGCGTTTGCCTATTTGCCTGTCCTGTTTTCATCGAGAGAACTACTAAACGGATTTAGATGGGGGTTTTTTTCTAGAATTTTCTTGAACATTTCAGTTGATTTTGCGACTTCTCTCATCGCACTAAGTATCAGGTTCAGCTGCGGTACCGATTTATTCAGGCAAATCCGACAGAGAGGCTGTTGGCCTCTCACCACGTGTTGGAGCGGACCTTGCATCCGCTTAGCTACCAAAACCTGTTTGCTCAACAGACATTATCACCTACAGATTGTTAAGGAGTAACGTTTGACGTTTCTGAGAGAGAGACCAGAGCTACATGTGCTTGGTAATGGTACCAAAATACCATTTTATTTGGTTGTATGGTTCTTTGGGCTTTGAAAATGTTTCTAATATGTAGAAAAAAACAAATATGTAAGTTATCGTAGGCTATAGCAGGATGCTTACATATCAAAAGAAACCCAAGTTTTGCCTGTGTTATTCAGTCCTTTTAAAATAAGGAACTCACTGGGATTACAGAAATCTGTTATCATCTGTTCATGGCAATTTATCAAGCCTGCTATGGATCTAAATTAATAAAACTTCTTTCTGAAACCTTCTTGTGGATGAGTTATGGCATCGCACTGAAGAACCACTTTGATGTCTTTATTTCTAAAGAGGTATTGGCTGTACAGGGCCAAATTAAGACATTTACAGGTCCTAAGCACTTAAAAGATTTTGGTGTCCCCATATATATCTAATTTAAAATATAATTTATTTTTTTTTCAAAAATTATCATATGTCTGGCAGCGCTGCACTGTCCTCACTCCCATTGGATGACTGGACGGGACTGCCGTCATGACCAAGACAAGCAGTATCACGTGAGCTTCGGTGGACCATATGCTAATTACCAGATTCTAACTTTGTTGTATTCCCAAGATTAATATGTACCATTAACCTCTATTAGTACAGTTTTATTAATGTTTTTACTACTGCATTTCTATATATTTTTTTTTCATTTAATCTGGGAGCATTATTTTGTGGAACCTGGTTAAACCGCACCTTTTGCAGTTTTGCACCATATGGTCCATGGTAAATCCGGCAATGGAAAATTTCTGCCCGCCTTCCCCTAATGCCCTAAGAATGTGCTTATTTTGCTTAATGGTTAATCCAGCTCTGGGTTTGTACAATACATTTTCCCAATCTCATTTTATTCTGTTTGTTTAATTTACAATATTATAACGACCTGGGGTTGCGAGGAACTATGGAATGGATTGAGCCCTCCGCGGAAAGCTGGTTGTAGGTTGCCCTGAAAAGGAACGTTGGTTTCTTTAGTGGATGGATCCCGCATCCCGCCTTTCTCAGCCGCTCCCCCGCAACGCTCAGGTCCACGCGCAAATTGTCTGCTTCATTTGTCCGTTTGGCATGCACGTCTCCAGCCTCGCGTTACTCCACCTACCAAGAGCTCAGATGCATCCCGTCTGCCACACTATCCGCCCCCTCCGTTAGCCGACCCAAGGTCAGGGTCCAAACTCGAGGCGTTCCCAGTCTGAAGGACTAGCATCTGAAGAGACGCGAAGCAAGTCCTGTTTAGGTGCTGTGTCTGCTTTCTACAGTCCCAATTCACGGTCACGGGGGCTACTTTTGTGGCTTCTCTGAGATCCGGACTCAGGGCGCTATAATTAAACTTGTCATGTTTCTTCACAATGAAATGTGTCTATGTAAAAACGTTGATTTTATCCATATTTCATCTTGTGTGTTTTGCTTTGCATTCAGTGCCGGTCGAAGCCCATTTGGAGCCTTGACGGGGTGGACAGACCTCGCGACTCGTTGTCCATAGCGGGTGGACAGTATTATTAGATTTCTACGACCTGCGGTTCTCCTTCGGTGTCTGGAAAGTGCACCGCTTCTGTAGAACAAACGGCGTATAAACCGCATAAACCGTATAAACTTAAGCAGCGCGCGCCCCTTGATGCACGTAGCGTGCACACCATACGTTGATAAAAGCACCCACTCGGTACCATCAGAGTTCGACGAATTCGTGTTGGGGGGTCCCCTTCGGTTCACGCAGCGCGCGCCCCTTAGCTTTCATAAATGCATCCCTCCGATGACAGTTCCCTATAGGCGGCCGGCTATTCGCCCAATGGTCTGCAGTCTGGCTGTCTTTGCATGTATTTTTTCCTAAAATGCAATCTCTTTGGGACTGTACTGAAAACCGTAAAAATGAATAAAAAAATGATTGCATTAATTCCGCGATTTAATACATCCTTCAAAATTCGGTTTATTTAATTACATTTTACTGGCTTGTGTGGTTACTTGTAGAGCCATCTTTTGACAAGGAACCGTATAGTTTTGTCTTTTTTCATATGCATTTGTTTTTGGGCTTTGAAAGTGGTTCCTACTATGTGGACAAAACTAACATCTTTAATCTATAGATTAGATTAGACTATAGGCAGGATACTAACAAATTAAGAAAGACTGAATAACCCATGTGATTAGACAGTAAGAGTTTTTTTAATTTGGGAGCCCATTGGGATTTCACAAATCGGTTACCATCGTATCGTGATTATTAAAAGAGTTTCAGTTCTTAATAAAGATCTTTTCTGGAAACTTCACGTTCATGGTTCTTCTGGGAACCAAACATTGTTCCTGCTAGCATCTATCTCTCGGAAGAACCGCTTTGGCACCTTAATTCTATAGAGTGTTCCTGCATAACTGAGTTAAAAAGACCTGTGTGTTTTAATCTTTTAACTCAAGCCTTCTCCAAACCAGAGTTAAATTAGCCTTCATGACTAAGGAAAAATCCTTTTTTATACACTTTCGAAGATTTATTTAACGCTGTAAGAGTTCATTTAACACCGCCGTGCAGATTGGTTCTGAGAGGCGCAGCTTCAAAAACGGAATTCTTACCTACTGTCATCTTCTTGACTGTTTACCAGGGCGAGACCAAGTATGACGAAGAGAAGAAGAGACAACCGGGAAGTATCCATGTTCGGGCAGATATACCTGTAAAAAGAACATTTTGGTGAGAAATTTCCGATAGCGCAAGGATTTTTAGTTTCTGTAACTACAATAGAGAAAGTTGTGTGTATTGAATATTACTTCTCTCTCTCTCTTTCTCGCCATATACATACGTTCAAGACGTTTCCGCACTTTTTAAACACTATTAAGACAAACAAATGACATCACTTGTCTATATAGCCACCTATTGTAATGCAATCTTCCCAGCGTCGTACCAACTTTTTAATGCCCAATTACTACTCCTCCCTCCTTCACCGTTTCCAATGAAAATATAAACGTGTGGAAACTTTTTGTAAGTCCCTCATATATTATTTTACCTCTGCCACGCGCTATCTGTCTCTCTCGTATAATATATACGTATACATGTATTTAATATAAATTTTATATATGGTTATATATAAACTTCATGGTGGGGCAGCTGTTCGCGCTTTCCGCCTCACCTTCCCATATAAAGAAGTGCGCACTTTCGTGAGTTCCCTGTGATTGGCTGGCGCTCGGACTGTACTTTTCTGGTATGGGCTCCTGCCCCACAACTTGGAACAGTATTAAAAGAGTTAGATAATGGATGTGTGGGTGTGCTTTGTGTGCCTATAAATCTTTGTAGACATTGCTTATGTATATTTTCTTCGACGTCCTAGAGATAAGATTCGGCACATGACATATTCGGTATGCGTGTGTTCCCTTTATTTCTGGTTTTCCGCACGTTCTAGCAGCACGCATGTCATGGCTAAATGTCTGTTGTCCCCTGTGTATGTGCGTGACTGTGATAAGCTGGGCCTTGCTCAGGGATGGCTTATATCTTGAACCCGATGCCACTAGGACAGGCTTCGACTCTAGAAGATAGTTCATTTCTGTTTACAAAAAAAAAAAAAAAATCGGTCGCAATTTAACGGTTAAATGACTGAAATGACTGTGTGCTAAGATGTCAGTTATTTAACTGTCAAAACAGTCAAAAGCACTGATCAGTGTACGGTTTGTTTTAGAAAAAAATAATGCAGTCATCAATTAAAATTCCTTTATCATTAATATTAAAAAGAACTTTTCTTCCCATATTATAATTAGTTAAATCAAACCAACCAAAACATAACAGTTCTCTGAGGTCATTTTTAACTTGACATATATTTTCAATGTGCACAGTTCATTTACCTACACGAGATTAACGGCATAAGCCGACAATACCAAAATATAAAAATTGTCCACAAAAAAAAAACATTTTAGCATACGTGCAATTCAGTGTTAATAAAAAGCACTGTCTGTTGTCCAGAGGAAAAAGAAACGTTGCTTTTCTAACAGGGGTGCTACATTTTCAACAGTATATCGAAAATAACTCAGCATAATTAACATAGCACAAAACATTCAAAACACACTGTAAAAAACATTTAGTAATCATTTTGAATGTTTTGTGTCCCACAGGACAAAAATATGGGGGCTTTAAGGAAGATTTTGCTGCAAGGGGGGCGTTCTCTTATGCAAATATAATAATTTTATTAAAATTTAGAATTCTGTATAATTTTGAGTTTACAGTAATACGACAAGTATTCATAGCATAGTCTTGCACATTGAAACAATTAATTTATTTTGACAGCTAAAACATGTAAAATGTAAATTTATATTTGTGTATCTATTTATTATTATTTTAACCGTATATTGTGTTAGGTTTTTACAGTGAAAATATACATTTAATGTAATGTATTTTTACTGGGTTTTTTAGATACGAAAGCAAGAAAAAGCAGAAGAAATCTTCCTACACTCCTTCTATTCAAATTTTAACAGCTCTTCAGAGAATTAAAACCGCGTTTCGAATATTGTGAATAAAGAGAGAAACGAGCTTAAAACATTAGGAATGCATAGAGCCGACTCGGTACCTGTGGATGTCGGAAAGTGAAGTGTTCTGGAGGCTGCCTCGGTCTTCTGGCACTCGCTGTCTCGTGGCACAGCTGGGGGTCTTGGGGCCCCCCGGCTCGCTTCTTTTATGTACAGCTGACCGGAATGCCCCGGACCATTAGCTCAGAAACATTACAGCCCTTATCGAAAAAATCAACAAACGCCAGTGTTTGCCGTCCATTTACTTTTCTAACAATTAGGTTTAACAAATACAATTTATGCATTGATAATGTTTACGAGGCCGCAGTAATGTATACGCGTTATGAGTCAGGATACCGTGACGTTCGCCTCATACACTAAGTCGTAGAGTTCGTCTAAAAATATACGTTGAGCAAATGTAATGGGCTGTAGGCCCCCACGTCCCTGATCTGGAATAAGCGGGATCTAAAATCAAAAGGAGGATAGACAATTGGCGTCCTTCAAAATGTCCTTTAATGAAACCGCGAAAAGTGATTAACAGATGGACTTCTTAACGTCGCTCGTTACGCGGTGCTCCGAAAGAAGACACTCGTGGAGTAATTAAAGAGTGGATGAGATCATCGGGACAATCAAAGTTTCAGCGAAGACCTCTGAATGTATGTCAGAAAAACAAAGTTTACCCTTAAAAATATCTGCGTCTTGCAAAAATAGCTGCTTCTTGCAGTGAAAGGAAAACACCGACTTGTCTAGTCGTAGGGATAAACAGACTGGCGCATTGTGCCTCATTGAAGGAGATTTAAACAAATGTAATGAAACAGCTGACTTCTTCAGAGACAGAATTGAAATCCAATTGAACACAAACAAATAGAAAATGAATCCTTTACCGTACCTTAACTCATTTCGAATGAAGCCGATTTTCCGACAATTGTTTAGAAAACAATAACAGTAAAATTGTACTGAAACCAAACAACTCATGTTATTAAAAAATATTGCGTTTTCAAAAAAAAAACATGAAGTTACTCAGTAATTTTAGAAATGAAAGCTGAATGCTGAAGTGGCCAGCCGTTCTTTACCGGACACTTCATAAAAGAGAGCTGCAGCATAAGGCGCAACTCAGACACTTCCTGTCCACTACAGGTCACTCTAACAACATGGACAGCTACGGAGTGGCCAGTTCATTTAGGAAATCGTAGACCAGCGTTTCTCAACCTTTAAGCATTTGCGACCAGCGTTTTCATAACGGTTTTAATCGCGCCCCCCTAACGTTTTTTTGAAAGGAGCCCACTAATACCAATTTGTTCTTTTTTAATTAATGATATATCATAGATGTATATTTTATTACACCTACGTACTTTTATCGACATTTATCTAACTCTATATTTATTTTTCTAGTATCAGAATGTAGTTTCAGTTAATTTTGGTTTCAATAGATGTATTTTTCATATTTTTAATTCGTTTTCTTTTTTTCACATCTTCGCGCCCCCCTTTTTGTTATTTCGCCCGCCCCACAGTTTGAGAACCACTGCCGTAGAAAATCTACGAGAACACAGAGAGAGCAAATGAATGTGAATCTCACACCACCGAGGTCTGGGTCGATACACAGCTGGACAGTGAGCACAGAGTGTGCACTTCGAGCTTGCACCGTTTTATTAAGCAAATACAATACAATACAGAATACAATAGCACAGGCTGTAAGTCCGGGTTTTAGTAATCGGTTCGTGTCCTATACTATAGCATATTATATAGCAGTGACATGCGGTGAAGTTCATGGCTGGTGAGGCACGAGTCAGATTTATAAATATATGAACCCAAAAGAGTGGCTTATTCAATATTCAGTTGGCAGCATGCACATTGATTACTGGTTATGTTTCACATTCTTTCTCATCAGCATTCTTTACACACAAATCGGTAAGGCGCATATTTGGCTAAGAAAGAACATTACTTTTCTAGCGGCGAGAGAGAGCGCAGAGAGCGCATTTGCTCCTCTCCCTCCATGTGTTCTAAATTTGCTGTTGCAATTCCACAATTCATACTCACTCAATACAAATGAAAGTATTGAGTTATACAGAAAAAAACGGATTTCAATCTGACCTTAATTGAAATACTTAGGGTTTTTAAAGTTTTTTTTATTCTGATGCTTTAAGCAATTTTGATAGAGACTGTTCAATAAAAATATATTATTTAAGGACAAAATTTAGTTTTTAAATATTGGGTTGTTTTTTTTTTTTTCTTAGTCTGATCCCATTTCTTTATAAAATTGAAAACCGTTTATCTTACCTTTATTTGTAAATGAATTCCGTCTACCTATCCTTCTTCACAAAAATCTCTTGTCACTTTCTTCTAAAATTCCCTCCTTGTTTTCCTTAAGTTTTAAAAATCTTAATCTTCTATTTTGGCACTCAGTCGGAACAAAAAATAAAATTAAACGGACTGCTGCAGTGCACCTGACTTTCTGATATCGCTAACTTATTGGCGCTGAGCGTCTGCTTAGAACAGCAGCAACGAGCACCTGTTGGGCTCACATGCACCCCCTTCAGTGCGGCACGGTACTGTCTGCCTCACCTTGTGCCTTTTCAACTGTGGTTTTAAGTCCGATCAGCAAGAGTAAATAGGTCACACACATTCATTAAAGATATTAGCCAGACTGTGGAAAGTCAGGGTGTATAATAAACGTGTCTGCAAACTTTATATTAGCGACATATGTATACAGAGAGACAGCAACAGGGACGCGCTAATTGCAGCATCAACCCATGTGTGAGGGAGAGCGCAGTCCGAGGTGGCACTTATCACTGCCGCACCTTGTGTTTCTCCCGTGTATTTAAACAGGAAATGCGCAAATTCAGCAATTTTTACTATGGAAATGATTGAAATTATTAGAACCATATAGAAAACAAGTTTATAGCACAGACCAGTGGACAAATGTATTTTATGTTGCTTGGTGAAGAAGTAGTTCTACGAGGAACAACACGAGTAAAGATCCAAAAGGTCGTTAAAGAACAAGATTGATTTAAAAAATGGAGGTTCTAAAATGGCTTGTGATTCCTGGGACCATATACTGAAAAAGAACCATTTCATTCTCTGAAATTGGATCTTTGGGCTTTGAGTAAATTCATAATGTGCAGAAAAATAAGAAATCTTAGGTACCAAATACTAAGAGATCAAGAAAACCCGACTAAGCCCATGTCTTTACAAGCAGGAAAGGTCTTTTTTAAACTCATTTAGGCCATTGTTTTTTTTTTTACTTATTTATTTTTTAATTTATTATAAATCCAATGCTGTCTTTTCATGGTTGTTTATGGAGCCTGTTCCTGATCTAAATGAATGCCGCCTCTTTATGAAATTTATGGATGGTTCTTTTTGGAAACAAAAATGGTTCCCCAGGCATCACCTTTATGTTTAAGAGTGTATATAAACAAAATAGATGTAATTTACTGTAGATAATTAATACGTTTTTCATTTTCCCCCTAAATTAAATTACTTTTTATAAGATTAGGTAGAATGTCTAGAGGGGGCTAGGTGGTCTCGTGGACTCTGAACCCCTGCAGATTTTTTTTTTCTCCAGCTGTCTGGAGTATTTTTGGTTTTTCTGTCCTCCCTGGCCATCGGACCTTACTTTTTTCCTCTATGTTAATTAGTGTTCCCTGATTCTATTTTATAATTTATTTTGTGTTTTTTCTCTTTCCTCCTTATGTAAAGCACTTTGAGCTACATCATTTGTGTGAAAAGGTGCTCTATAAATAAATGTTGTTGTTGTTGGTAGTACCGCGTATTCACTGTTAAAAGGGCGTACTTGAAACAACTGCAACTACAGACGCTGTACAAATTGTCAGGACCAAACGAATAAAAACGAATTTCAAAACATGATGTCGATTTAAGATTTGCAGTTCGCTTCGTTTTCACTCTCAAGTTACAATTAATTAATTAATTTAT
This sequence comes from Polypterus senegalus, assembly GCF_016835505.1. Classification (NCBI taxonomy): domain Eukaryota; kingdom Metazoa; phylum Chordata; class Cladistia; order Polypteriformes; family Polypteridae; genus Polypterus; species Polypterus senegalus. The sequence goes on along the minus strand of NC_053170.1, from coordinate 13,329,173 downwards.
TAATGTATTTGACATGGCCTCTCGATATACACTTTAATTCATTTTAATTACATTTAAGTAGTTTTTACTACTTTTTAAAAATTGCATAGAACCAGTGATTATTAACCGCGATCCTAAATGGTCTACTAAAGAACTTCATCTTAATTCTTGTAGTAGATGATATGTTGTGTTTGTGCAGGACATTTAACTATTCTCGTGATTGCAGAGCTTTGCAGCTTTGGTAAAAACCTTTAAGAGGAACCGGTTGAGTCGATAACAGGCTGCAGTTGTTGCAAACATTTTCGTTTCATTTCATTTCCCTTTCCTGGTAAGAAAAAACGGTTTCACCAGAAATATGTAATGTCTGGTGGGCTACCATGTCGGGCACAGTAACAGCAGCAACGGTCCTTTAAAAATCATGAACCCATTGGCATTTCATAATTCTGTTATTTATTAAAAAATCTTTCTGGGACCTTCTTCAATTTAAAAATGTTTCCCATATGGCACTTACAGTATGTTCTTAAGAGCGAAACAAAAATTCAAGATTTCACTTAATTAACCGTAATTTTTTTACAATAAAATACTGAAAAAATGTACTGTGTAATCACAACAGGTTAAGCCATCTTCTGTCATAAGACAGCAAACTATTGTAAAATTGTATTTAGACTTGTCTGTGTTGCACTTTGGGACATTCTCAGCTATTGTTACACGTATACTGCATGTGTGGTGAAAGCAGTTACAAGTGACATCCTGGATATTGTACAAACATTAGAAAGTTTTCATTCAGACACGCAGAGAACCACAGACACAAGAAATAAATGACCAAGTAGTGAGGTGGAGAGGAGAAGGACTTTAAGGACCTTCAAATCTCAACTTGATGTAAATCTTTGGGGAAAATAGGTGAATGCACTATAAAAAAAACCTGTAAAAAATAATTTTGTATTTTCATAGCCAGAAAACTGTAATACATTAAAATGACTAAAACAACGACTTTAGATAAATGCATGTTAACTTACATTTAAGCAGTGTTTTAGCTGCAAATATCAAGTAATTGTTTCGGTTTTTATGAATAATCGTTATAGTCCTGTAAAGTCACAGAAAAATACATTTGCATAATATTGCTATATTTGCATAAACAACGCCCCCTTTGTAGCGAAACTGTTCCTGATGACTTCCACACTTTGCACGGTGAGAAATAAAAACTTAAAGACGGCTACCAAACTTTTTTTTGGTGGGGCGGCATGGTGGCGCAATGGGTAGCGCTGCTGCCTCGCAATTAGGAGACCTGGGTTCGCTTCTCGGGTCCTCCCTGCGTGGAGTTTGCATGTTCTCCCCATGTCTACGTGGGTTTCATCCCACAGCCCAAAGGCATGCAGGTTTAGGTGCATTGGCGATCCTAAATTGTCCCTAGTGTGTGCCCTGTGGTGGGCTGGCACTCTGCCTGGAGATTTGTTCCTGTCCTGTGTTTGGCTCCAGCAGACCCCCGTGACCCTGTATTAGGATATAGCGGGCTGGATGATGACTGACTGAATATATTTGTATATTTGCATGCAGGTTAGGTGCATTGGCGATCCTAAATTGTCCCTAGTGTGTGTGTGCGCCCTGCCTGGGGTTTGTTTCCAGCCTTGTACCCTGTGTTGGCTGGGATTGGCTCCAGCAAACACCCGTGACCCTGTAGTTAAGATATAGCAATATCTTAAGGGTATAGGGTTGGATGATGGAGGTTTTTTTTTGTGTGTGTTTCTTAATAAACTGGTGAACCTGTAGCGCACAAAAGCCACAAAAGCAACCTTTCCTTTGTCAGGAGACAGCACAAAATAATTCTAAAAATCATTGATAAGGTACCTTTGAATAAATGTTAGTCAGTGTATCTGACGGCCAAATGATTGGGAGCTGAATTGCAAGTCTTGTAACCGTTGGGTTACAGACAAGTTATTTTGACAACATTTATTTACTAAAATAGTTTTAGTAAACTTACCGTAAATTATTAGCTATTGAATTGCAGTGGTATTACAGTTAACATGTAAGAAGTTCAGGACACTATGGTAATTTTACAACATGCAGCTACATCACATTAATTTTGTGGAAGTCCCTGCATAATATTGTATTTTTGTTGTAATTTACCACAATATGATACTGTAAAATACCGTGTAAGTGATGCAATTAGTAGGCAGTCATTCCCTGTAAATTCACAGTCAGTTTTTTTACATTGGACTTATAACGCGCCAGTTCAGTCCAAAAATATACACACATGCACACATTTCCGAGTCAGATGTGTTAGACTTGGGCATTTTAGACGTGAGCTCTGGTAAGCTTATCACTAAAATAATTAAATAACATATTATAGGAAAGCAGGTTTACATAGTAGTAGTACATTCAGAGGCGGCCTTGGGGGTGTGCGGGGGCCTAGGGCTGCTAAGCCCACTCAGGGCCGGTTATGGCAAACGCTGTTACCGGTATGTGTGAACTGTTTAAACTTGCGCGCGAATTTAATAAAAAATAATGTTAACATACACTTGATTTTCTCATTACAGTATTCGGCTAATTTTTTGCAAGATCACAGGCGGACTTTATCAAAATATACCAGAAAAAAATATAACTCGAACGGGTCGCCCCACTTGCCACCCCTAAACGCCGCTCTTGGACGTTCAAAAGTTTTCCTTACTTTTATATTTTCGATGGAAACGGTGAAGGCGGGTGGAGTGATTGGGCATTAAAAAGTTGGCACGACGCTGGGAAAATTGCATCGCAAACGAAGGTGACTATGTAGAAAGGTGATGTAACTTTTTTTTGAAATCTTTAACAAAAAGAGATTCATTTGTATTTGAATGTTTAGTTTTAAAAACGTGCGGAAACTTTTTCAACGTCCCTCGTATGCTTCGGCTGTCGCAGTGAATATCGCCAAACAGCACGATATCACATCACTTTGTTCAGAGCAAAGTGTTCTACGTCATACTTGATTTACTTGATAACATTTTTTCCTGGGATTGATCAAATTATCTGCCCTTGGCACCCACCATCCGTTCCGCGCAGTGCTTTTCTTTTATTAATTTATTAATGTGTTTATTTTACTGCAGCTGCCTAGTTAATCACAGACTAGTGGGTCGCTCGTGGCTCCGGCCCTCCTAACAGCCTCATTAGCAAAACAACGAGAGCGAATCTAAACCTGATATCAAGCCTAATGAGCAGACGTGTTAAAGGAACTCGGCAAAGTCAGGAGTTTGGTAAATATTAAGAATGCAATACAAATCAATTTGTCAGGGACCGTGACTACAACAAGCTGAAATCAGGTTATGCAGACGTTTGCAGATATTGCGGCTGCTTTCGTTTGTCACTTAAAAACCCTCGACTCATTTAACTGACGCCTTTCTCCACGGCGATTTACAACGTCGGAGATACGATACGTTTCTTTGTTTTTCCATGCCGAGCACAGACAGGTGAAATGACTTGTTCACACGGTCACACCATGGCGGTAGTGGGAGTTGAACCCTTACCCGCCGCGCCTGATGTCCAAATCCTTAATAATATACGCTATACACTATCTTTAGTCGGCCGTTTTTTTCTAACCGCTAACCCGCTGAAAGCTTTAGGCAGGACTGGATAATTCTAGCGCATTGCATTGAAATGCTCCAATGTCGCCATTATGAGCAGATCTACTGTACATACGAAGGTGCGGCTTCTATTTAAGAAGTGGGATGTCATAAATGTTTTGTTTGATTTGGATACGACTAACTCAACGTCTCATTTCCGGCCACTTAACAGTTGGCAAAGAGTTTTATGACGGGGTCGGCGGCTTAGGACTTCTTTGGAAAACAGTTCAGCTCGTTTTGCTTAGGCTGAAATTGAATAATCTCGAAACGTTGCACTCAGCTTTAAAGGTGTGATTGCTCTTTAAAGTGAGAAATGTTAAAAAGGCCAGGCATTAAAAGAATGGAGTCCATTCAGTTCGCTAAGGTGGTCTCGTGATTAGACAGCTAAATCATCCTATCTCATCCAGATTTTTGTTATTTTTAAACATGTTTCTTTTGAGGTGAATTACTATATACAGTATCTGATATCTGTATTGAAAGCCTTTGCACTTAGTCGCCACTAGATGTCCTTCCGTAGATCCTCCCGTTTAAATTCACTTTATCCAGCACATGATTATAGACCATTTCAGGGGCAAAGCTATAGGAAGGTGTGGGCAAGGGGGGCAGGGATGGTTTATGGCAGACCACCCTTATTTAGAAGCCAGGGCCCACAAACACTTCTTTTTGATTTATGTGAATCATCAATTGTCAACCAGTTGAGCCACTCATTCCCAGGGTGACCAAGCCGAACTCTTACATCAATCGTGAATTAATTTTGCTAAACTTCAAGAGGACCCCCCCTCCCCACCTGCACAGTATAGATTGATTGTCAATGAATCGAGACCCCCCCACACACACACACACTATTAGAAATATTGGTTCTTTAATGGAATTTAAAGATTTTTTTCTGGGTTTTGTGGCTCCTAGAACTATTGCCTGATAAAGTACCATTTCATTCTGGGAAGGGTTCTTTGCATGTAGTTGATATTTGGCTTTGTAACACTTCCTAATATATAGAAAAAAAATACAAACTTTGAAAAGTATGGTAGGCGAGGAACACTAATGGATTAAGAAAACCTTGACATAGCCTGTGTTACTGTGTGTATATGCAGCAGGAGTCCCTTTAAAATCTCATAACATTTATTCATGGTTATTACTGTACGGTGTCTGTTAAGTATAAATAAAGTTCTTTCTGGAACCTTCATGTGGATGGGTCTTTTGGGAACCAAAATCGTTCCTCTATGGCATTGTTCCAGTCTGAACCTCTCTGGTACTTTTATTTTTAAGAGTATACCTGCACATCATAGATTGATTGTCAAAGAATTGCTTTGCTAAATTTCATTGGGGACTCTATAGGCCAGGAAATCGCCTCTGGTCCACAAAACGTCTTAAGGTTTGCCCACCTAGTTATTTCCAGGCCAACAGTTTTACAATATCTGGCTTCGCCAGCTAGACAGGCCCAGTGGCATCTCTGTATTCAGGGAAATTGAGGAACTAGAAAACCCAATACCCCTCCCAACCTCCCCAGTATACCAACACCAGCAGATGATAGCATTCTAGGTTCTGGTTGTAGTGGTACTAAAGCACAAGAAGATGATGATCTTGCATAAATGGTAAACTGTGACATGACTTCTGTTTGTGCGTGGTGTGAAAAGAGCTTGGGCAACTTTCAAAGCTGCTTACAGTTCAGTGTTCTCCAGGGTTCAATGCACATGTATAAGATATAGCAGATCTCTTATAGAATGTCAGTCTGTTCATAAGTGTTAGCTGTAATTATGGCTAATTCTGTTTGAAGCAGCAATTCAGAATTTCCAAGTTTCTTATAAAGTCAAAAATTTCAGCTGAAACACTACCAACTCAGAAACCCGTTTTACCAACTCCAAGCTGGTCTGACCAGATCATGACATCAATCCAAACTGGTGACGTACTTTAGTGAAAGCTGTAGTATTATACTGTTCATTAGAATTTATGTCTATTTGTGCGTCATTAAACCAGTCGTATACACAGTACTGCCAAACATCAAAGATGTAACAGCAGTATTTGGATGCACAAAATGTGTTGTCATCAATTGCGATTTATTCCGATGGAGAAAGCGCAACAAAGGTTTTCCTGGTCGCATCCATACTGGTTTGTCGAAAGTTTTACTGGAACGAATTCAACTCGGGTGTGACGTCATTCCCAACCCGACACCCGGGTAAATGGAACGCAATATTAGCCTAACAAACTTGCACAGAAAATCAGCAGCACCGCACACTGAAACTAAACGACAAGTACACGTGTTGTATGAGGACAGCTACACTCTTAAAAAATCCTGGTTCATTAATGACACATTATGGTTCTATACTGAGTTGTGTGGTTCCTCGTAGAACCTTTTCTTGACAGTTTAATTGTGGTAGAGGTTATCTGCATATGAAGTTGGTTCTTTCTGCTTTGAAAAAAATATGCAGGAAAAAACGAAATCTTTTATGTAGGCTGACTAGCAGGACACTAACAGATTAGGAAAACCTGCACTTAGCCTGTGTTGTCGTATGCAGCAAGAGAATCCTTTAAAAAACACAACCCACTGGTATTTTGCAGATCTGTTGGCATCTACTCATGGGTATTTTGGAGACTGTAACGGATCTAATAATTCTTCTGGAACCTTCATGTGAATGGATCTTTGGGGAACCAAACTTGTTCCCCTATATGGCATCGCTCTGAAGAGCCACTCTGGCACCTTAGTTTTTAAGAGTGTAGAAAGTGCTGCAGGCATTCTTTTCACTCATTTGGATATAGCAATGGAAGCGCCTGACTTTAAAAGGCAACAAAACCTTTGCGTGAAGCGCCTTATGGATATCAAAACACGCTTGGAAACCTTATCACCTCACATATCAGGTAATTTCATTTTGTTGGCAACAATTACCTATCACTTCAGGTCACTTTACACAGAAGTGAGAAAATCTCTTACAGTTCGCAAAGATCGTTTGACAATAAAGCGTTAAAAAGAAGATGGACCGACTGAGAACAAAAGCCGGACAAAATGCAGAGAGTCTGCAAACTGGTGAAAAACTAAACCTGTTTTTATTTTTAATTTGATTTTTACGGTTTTTGAATGTTATTTTCATGTTGCTCTTAACAGCCGAACTGAATACCAGAAATGTTTGTTTCCTCCTCTCTCTCTCTTAAGTAATGGAATAATAATAATAATAATAATAATAATAATAAATTTTATTTATACAAGGCGCCTTTCAGAGAACTCAAGGAATGGATCAGACACGCGTTGTTTTTAATATTTGGCACATGGCATATGCTCTGATGGTTTTCAAGTCAATCATTCTAAAGCTTTGGCGTTGCATATTTTATCGATACTGTATCCTTCATATAATCTCAAACGCTCCTTCTGTGGTTTTGTTCGCTATCTACATACTTAGTGCACACTCGTTTGCTGCTCTTCTGTTGTGCCTTTTCAAGTTTAGGCACCTCATATTTCCTACTAGTTTTTCCGTTGGTTTCCATTAAAACACCTTGGGGCCCCAAACAGTAGTTTAGATCCAGAGTCTACTTCCCTTCTAACTCCGACCCTGGGATTGGACGACAATGAAAAGTTTGCGATACTCATTGCTTTCCCACTATTTAGATAAGCGGAGTACAATGGGAAAGGGGGGACAATGGCCCGGTTTTTCGATAACAAATAGGGAGGGTCTCAGTCGTGCGCTTTTCACTCGACTCTCCTCGAGCTGTTTCGCCCGTTTCTCGAAGGCTTGAGAGAAGATCGGTGAGAAACGGGAAAGAAAACCACACCTATAAAAAACAAAACTTCTTTTTAAGAACCGTGGTTGCCTGTAAAGTTTGCTGTTTAAATTACGGCTTTGAAAATTAAAGTATAAAGTGATAGTGAAATTGTACAGAAAATACGCATGAAATGCACAAAAAAAATTAAGTTCCACAATATAGACGCAACTGTTGAAGGCATAAAAAAAGTCTTAATTTGATTGCAGGGTGATTGAATCTATTAAAGGCGATAGTATAGGCAAAAATTGCAAGTCATTTTGGCAGACCGATTAGTTGGAATCAGGGGGAAAAATGGGCCGACTACAGCACCGCCGTTACATATTTTCGTAAAATATTTTAAGCCACCACCTGCCTGATGCAAAGTTATGCTGCTGCTCGTGTAGCTCTTGGCCACTTCCCGATTTATTCGATTCAATCCAGATGTTTTGCATGTTAGTAGAAAAAAATCCATCCATTTTCTAAATCCGCGTATTTACAAAAGGGTGACGGGAAAAAGAAAAATCTCAACCAGTATCAGGCGCAAGGCGAAAAAAAATCCCAGGACATTGCGTTAGTCCGTCGCAGGGAAGGAAATTCTAACACAGAAACCGATGTTCCTCAATGAGGGATTTAATCCCATAACGTGTGTAGACAATCAGAATAATCACAATATATAAGAAAGCCCCCAAATTACACTATTGCCAATGTTAAATGAACTCTTGTGTTTAAGAGTTGACCCATTTTGTGTATTTTCCACTATTTCACCCTGCGCGAAAACCTTCTTTTACGGAGGGCTCCTGTAAAAACTTGCACGTGTTTGATGCTGGTTAGAGGCTCAAAAAGCAGACATGCGCAGAAGGTCCTCATAACATTTTAACATTGCAGCCGCACGTTCATTTTAGAGAAAAAAATATAATTTTCCGTTACCTCCATTCTTCCGCATCCATGACACAGCTTATTACAACAGAAAGCGCCATTGTTAAGTTAACTCTAGCTGTAACCTTAAAAGACGATGTTACATTCGTATTTTAAACTTTCAAATCACTACGTTAATTAAGTCAACACTTTGTATGTAAAATATGATTCTGAACTATGATACTTTGACTGTTAGGGCATTGCAAGATCTGGTAACTGAGTGCGTTACTGGGGATGTACGCACTCTTAAAAATAAGGATACCAAAGTTCTATGAGGAACCACACATCCCACTAAAGAACGTGACCAAATTACCATTAAAGAAAAATAATTTTTAAGAATGTACGTGGACAAAACATAAATGTTTAATGTCTAATAGGCTGCATGCCCAACAGAATTTAACAGATCAAGAAACTCCGAACTTAGCCTGTGCTACCTGTATTGTAGTCCGTTTAAAATAAATCGGGAACCCAGTGGTGTTTCACAAATCTTTTACCATGTATTCATCATTGTTTGAACCTGTTACGGATCTAAATAATAAAGGTTATTTCCCGAGCCTTTATATGGATAGGAATCAAAAAGGTTCTCCATATGGCATAACTGTAAAGGACCAATCTGGCATCCTTATTTTTATTAGTGTAAAATACTACTACTACTAATACTACTACTACTACTACTACTAATAATAATAATAATAATAATAATAATAATAATAATAATAATAATAACAATAATAGAAGGAAGACACAGTAGGACGAAGAAATTTTTGGAAGAACAGTTTACTCTTTAACAGTTTAAAAAATACACGAATTTTAAACAACAGAGAAGTAATTAGGACAGAAACTATTTACAAGTTCCTATAAACGTGTTTGTTTTTGCCATGACAGACACCCTAAATATTCCGTTTTCTTATACACAGAGTCCTGTCCTCTTTCTCTCCTTCAATGTTCGCCCCTCACTTTTATATACACCACACCTTCCACACCTTCTCGTGATCCCCGAATAGTCCAGAAACCCCACCTCCCTGTCCCAGCTCCTGCGTTCGGGGTGCCGCCCCTTTTCTTCTTTCTAACGTCAATCATTTCCTTGACTGCAATTCTCCACGTCGCGCGCCACACTCCCGACTCAGTCCCTCAGCCGCCAGGCTACGCCACGACCGGGATGCTACAATAAAAATAGTCATTATCATCATTATTATATCTTCATCGCCTCATTGACCTTAATGATAGTTTTTAAATTAAGAAGTGTTTTCCGTAACTCATATGAAGTGTTATACATGTGTTTAAAATTTTTTTTAAAGAGTTTTTTTTTTCTTTTCTTTTAAGATGCATCTAGTACTGATATTTTTACACATTTCAATTGCAACGAACACTTCTAAAGTTTCTGTTCAATTAACGTATCCCGTCTACCGTTATAATTGGGACGCTTGAGTGAGAACAGATCGAGTCGTCGCGGAGATCGTAAATTGAATTCACTTCAAATGAATCAGAAAGAAATAAAATACGCGAAACTCATCGCCGACCAGAAGAACACGTAATGGTAAAGCGGTATACTGCAAAAGAAGAAAACTGTAACCTCGTTTGCCGCAAATCACGGTTGTTTCACAATGATTTGCTTTATCAAAATTTTTTATTTACCAGTCTTTTTTTCGGATAATGAAATGAAATCTGACTAAGAAAGCCTAAAATATATATTTAACGAAAATGTTATATAGCTGTTGTACTGCCTTGTTCAAGAGAACTTTATATTCATTTTAAAAGTATAGTAGCTATCGGCAATATACTGATAACCCAATTGTGCTTCACTCACTTAGAATAGGCTTTTGTTTGTGGCACCTCTGGGGGAGAACCACCTCTTTCAACCCTCGCGAACATATGCAGTTTTTAATATCTGGAAAAAAAAATGGGATTAACTTGCTTAGAGATTTTTATATAGACAACGTTTTTGCATCCTATGAACAATTACATTCCAAATTTAACATTCCAGCTACACATTTCTTTCACTATCTTCAAATTAGGAACTTTGTTAAACAGAACCTTCCCGATTTTCCTCATCTTGCACCCTCATCCATGCTGGAAAAATATTGCTCAGTCTCAAGGACTCAGACACCATCTCCGCAATATATAAATTCATTTTACAGTCCCTCCCTTTCAAGGATCCAAGAGGACACTGGGAAAAAGATCTCTCAATTAATATATCAGAAAAGGAGTGGAAAGTAGCAATGCAGAGAATTCACTCGAGCTCCATATGTGCAAAGCATACAATTATACAACTTAAAATTATATATCGAGCACATCTGTCCCATCTAAAACTCTCGAGAATGTTTCCAGGGTATGATCCAAGCTGCGAACGCTGCAATCAAGTTCCAGCTTCACTGGGTCACATGTTCTGGGCCTGCACCAAATTAACATCATTCTGGACCAGCATTTTTAATTACCTTTCAGACAGCCTTGGTTTCACAATCCCTCCTAACCCATTAATAGCTGTGTTTGGGGTTCTTCCAGATGGTTTTAAAGTGGAGAAAGACAAACAAATTGTGATTGCATTCACTACACTTTTGGCACGCAGACTTATTCTGATGAACTGGAAGAACCCAAACTTTCCTCTTTTAAGTCAGTGGGAAACCGATGTGTTATATTATTTGAAATTGGAAAAAATCAAATACTCAGTCAGAGGTTCCGTACAGACTTTTTTCAAAATATGGCAGGATCTAATCAGTAATATTTTAAAATAAGCTCCTAAAGCACAGAGGAAGCAACAATTTCCGTATTCCTTTGTCTTCTGCATTCATCTATTGGCTTATCAAACTTATTATTTTAGGTATGTTTACAAGCCTTACATTTTACGCCGTTTGCCTTGCTCTGTCTCTCTGAGGTGGGGGTCGATTTGTTCTTAACTCAGTTTTACTTTTTGTAAAAATTGATTGATTTGTATGTAGTGATTGCAATAAAATAAAAAAAAAGTTGGTTTTTTTTGTAATTTGATTTTTTTTTTGAGTTTTTAGAGAAGGTTCATATACTATTAAAAGTAACGGTTCTTTAAAGGGATTTTTATTCCTCAGTAAACCATTGCTTAACAAGCGATAATTTAAATTTGGGAAGGCTTGTTCATATTAAACTGATCTTTTAAAAGGTTTCTACTATATGGACCAAATAAAAAATCCTAATTGACTAGTAGGCTACAGGTAACAACAAATCAAGAGATCTTAACCTGTGTTATTATATGCATTGGGGGTCTTAAAATCAGGAATCACTGGCGTTCCACTAGTCCGCTGTCATATCGTATACATAATCTATCTATCTATCTATCTATCTATCTATCTATCTATCTATCTATCTATTATATAGTGCCTTTCATTATCTATCTATCTCTATCTATGGAACCTGTTACAGATATGAATAAAAAGGTTCTTTCTGGAACTTTCGGATAATACTTTTGAGGGCCAAAAATGCTTCTTCTATAGCATTGCTCTGAAGAGTCGCTTTGGTACCCTTATTCTAAAGACTACACCCCAGCATCAGGGGCGGATTTCTTATACAGATAACGCGGATAAGAGGTGCTTGAGTGAAATTGCGCCTTAAAAGAAAAAGTAAGTAACCTTTTTATAGAAAACCCTTGTATCATCTCACAGACTCGAAAAGAGACATGATGGTTATTTGTAAACGTGCCGTGAGGAGTACTGGCACCTCATGCTATTTTGCTTTCTGTCCAACACATGTTTTGGTTTGCGAAACGCCATAAAAATATAAACTACTTCGCAAAACCAAGTGGTTGAATTAATCGAACACACACACACATAAAATGTGTGTTTGTGTGTTTTATACAGTATATATATTCTGTATATACTGTATATGTATGTGCGCGTGCGTGTGCCTTTGTGTGTGCATGCACCGAGTACAAGATAAAGAGAATTAGAATAGAAAAACAACGAGGATAGCGCTTAGTTGAACTGTTAATACTGTAAAAGATGGACGAAGATAAGTTGAGCCGTAAATACAATCTTAGAAATGATGATCAGAATAAAGCAATCAAAGTCAAAATAGTTAATAACGCGTAGCAAGTCGGTACATAAAGAATACCTAAGAGTTATTCGGGCAATTTAGTTTTCAGAGCAAAACGCTTGTTTGCATGATATAAACACTTAAAAATCATCGTGCCAAAGTGGTTATTTAGAAAGATGCCACGGGAAAACCAGAAAGAACCTTTATATATTTCGATCCCTAACAAATTCCATAAACAACTACGATTATAACGGATTTGGCTTTCCAATAGGTTGCAGATTTTAAAAGGACTCTTGTTGCATATCATCCATTGCTCTGTAAGTATTCTTCCAGGTTATATATATATATATATATATATATATATATATATATATATATATATATATATATATATATATATATATATATATATATATATATAATTTTTCTGTTCTGGAACATACTAGAAACCTTTTCAAAACCCTGCGTGCTCATTTAATATGCAAAACCCCTCCCAGAAAAAAAAAAAAAAAAACGGTTCAATGGTTCAGCCTAAAGGTTCATTTTAGGAACTATCATTTTTTAAGGGTGTATACAATGCAAAATTGTTTTAAACATTCTCCAGACTCATCCATTTATTCATGTATTTTCTGACCTCGTATTTTTAGGTACAGTACATCTTATGTTCATTTGCGATTCAAAATTGACCCGAGTAAGAGTGTAGCCGCGTGGGCTCTGCGATGGACCAGCCCACAATCAAAGACTCTTTCCTGTCTTGAACCTGAGAGTGCCGGGATAAACTTCAGCCATCAGCGTCCCTGAATTGGATTAACAGGGTCAGAGGATTAGACGACATGAGATTAGCTACAATTTGCGGAAAGGCGGAGTCTGCTTGCCATCGGCAGTTCGACTGTCGCTGACTTTGTAGGGGACATCCTGCCTCTTGATTCTCTTGAAGTGCTCTGATATCACATAATTCACTTTCAGCTTCAGCCTTATGGAGAATCACTTTTCATCGCTTCTTGCTTTTTTGTTGTTTGACCAAATACCTAAAATAGGTATGGTGTTTCGGACCGTTTGCCGTCTCACTTTTGCACAGACATGCGTTCAGGTTCCTCACTGGACGCTGGCCGTGCGTTCATTGCACAGTCGCCCCTTGTAAATCGGTGTCCTCCCACACCCACCATGATAGTGTTCGGAGCAGATTAGAACAGTATCAAATTAAATAACTAAAAGATCTGCCTGTAATAATTATAATAGCAGTAATAATCCAATCAGTGGTGGCTCTGAGGCTAAAGATCTGCGCTAGTATCCCGAAGGTTGCCGGTTCGAATCCCCGTCACTGCCAAAGGAGATGCTACTCTGCTTGTCTCTTGAGCAAGGCCCTTAACCTTCGATTGCTCCAGGGGCACTGTACGATCTCTGACCGCAAGGGGTATGCGAAAACCAAGTAATTTCCTTCGGGATTAATAAAGTATAATAATAAAAAAAATTACTTGCATACTATTATAAAAAATTACCTTAAAGATCTTATAAAACGAGGTTACTGTAAGTACAATATAAGTATGCAGAATGGTTAAGCATGCAATAAGTGATAGAGGGTTTGATATCTAATTTATCTTCAACATCACCCTTAACCGTCTGAATGGCAAGATAATCCAGTCTGAACTGAGAGATCAGAGAAGCTTGGCAGAAGGTTGATAGAGACCCATATTCTAATGATGTTTTGGACTGTTCCTTGGATAGAAAATGTATTTGTATTCTAATTTTTAAATAAAATAGAGTATGTTTTTCTACTCTGCTATAGTGTGTAGATTAGAATTCTTTCAAAAAATAAGATCAGGCAATGAGTGAGTAGTGTAGTATAGGATATCACAGAACATTTCTTTACAGACTCGTATCCCATCTGGTGCTGTAAGAGGATTAGGAGTTACTGAGATTTCAGGACTACATGCCTGATAGGTAGGAAAGGATTTTTTTTTTTTTTAAGTATGGTCCAAGCATGCATCGGTCAATCCCAATATGTCCAAATGAGTTTTTTATTTTTTTACTTGCTCACAACTAGGGTGCCAACATAGATACATTTTACGTAACGTTTGTTAACATAATTACATGGCGTTTTGCATAGACTGATGAGGAGCGTTCCTTCTCAATGGCTGAGTTCCAAGCATCTGAAATTCTAACTGATTTCATAACACTTTCGACACATTGGTAGACTGTTCTGCCTATACCTTCACTATTGGATGACAATATATTGTTATCTAGTATCAGTGCTGGTAGAAGATTAGAAAAACGTGGCAATGGTCTTTTATCAAAACTTTATTTTTGCATGTAAGGGAAAAAATGTGTTACTGGAAGGTTCAGTCTTAGATGTAAACATCTGATGGATGCAAACATATTATCAGTACAGATATCTGTAAATGTCCTAAAGAATCTCCCATGTGTATACTACTGCAACTCTCTTCTGGCAAGAATTACCTGTATGGGCTATCAAGACCCTGCAGATGGTCCAGAATGCAACGGCCCATCTTGTATTTAACCAGCCGAGACAGGCACATGGCACTCCTCTCTTCAGGTTGCTACATTGGCTCCCTACTTGCTTATAAAAGTCAATGGATCAGCGCCTGAGTGTATGGAGACACTAGTGAAGCCCTGTACTCTTTAACGCCCTCTCAGGTTTGCCAGGAAAGAGCGTCTGGTGATGCCGCCTCTGTGTGGTAAGGAGTCTCAATCCAGACTCTTTTCCAGTGTAGTTCCCATTTGGTGGAATGAGCTGAATCACCTCCATCCATACTGCTGACCTCCTCAATGTATTTAAGAAGCAACTGAAGACCCATCTGTTCTGTGGATATCTGATTGGAAACAAAACTGTGATCTTTCATATTGTTTGGAGATTTGCTGTTCCATTTGTTTTAATCACTTTATTGATTATTAATCTATAAAGGTAAATTTATTATTCAGTATATCTTTTCACTTTTAACTTTTGTTACCTGTCCTACTACACTGGCTGAACAAACAGGGCCCAGCCTAATGCCACTCAGTTATGTGTATACATTTAAGACTTAACATATGCACTGGTGTGGGCAGCACGATGGCGCAGTGGGTAGCGCTGCTGCCTCGCAGTTAGGAGACCCAGGTTCACTTCCCAAGTCCTCCATGCATGGAGCTTGCATGTTCTCCCCATGTCTGCATGGGTTTCCTCCCACAGTCCAAAGACATGCAGGTTAGGTGGATTGGCGATTCTAAATTGTGCTTGGTGTGTGTGTGCCCTGCAGTGGGCTGGCACCCTGCCTGGGGCTTGTTGACTGGGATTGGCTCCCGTGACCCTGTAGTTAGGATATAGTGGGTTGGATAATGGATGGATGGGTATGCACTTGTACCATATTGAGTGTAAATAATGAACTTGCAAAACTGGTGGCAATAGCAGGCACACAAGGTAAAAAGTATAAAAAGAAGAGAGAATGGGATTTTCTTTCCATAGCTAGCCAAGGCTGCCCTATTTCATTTCTTTTTGATTGTTTCCACAGTTTCAGAGTTAAGAATCCACTTGTAAACTTGAAAGTTAGATGGTGCCGTATTTTCAACTCTGTTTTAGATATTTGCAGAATCAAATTTTAAATCTATGAGCTCTTTGCATTCCAAGATCATTACTTATAATTGCCACTCATTTTGTAAAAAGGATTTATTATAGAGGATATCAAACACACCAGCAAGGTTAGAGTCTTGTGTGGGCTGATCTGATGATATGCAAGGGGATGAGAATGGCAGTTGCACAGTCTTAGGTCAGTTTGCATTTCTGACTGCAGAATCGAGGAGAACACTCCAGAAAGAGGCCAGTGACATTTCATCCTGGATGCCTACAACAAACTCTACCTTTTACAGCCTCATCAGTTAAAAGAAGACCAAAAAAGAAGTCACCACCAGTCCTTAGACAAGCACTCTGAGGAAACCACAAGTGCACTGACAGTGCAAACTCACTTCTACTTGATCTTTTTTTTTGGCCATCTTTATTTTGGCAATTGCAATTAAAACAAGATAATCATCATGGATCACAAGTGTTTTAACATCACTGCTTTGATTTGTTTTACAAAGAAGTATGAAAACATGAAGAGGCTGTTCATTTTGACAACATTAGTTCTCCCAGCTACTGTAAGATGCACAGATATTCATATACAGATATTATGGTCGGAAAACTTAACATCAGGCTGAAAAAATTTCCTGTTATTAGATCTTTCATTTTCATGTGATTGGGATTTTTGAAAAATATTTGTCCTAGAACTGTGAGAGTATTAAATCTAAACAATATACCCTCATTCAAATTAGTCTTACACCCAGAAATATTGTCAAAAGGATCTGTTATACCTATAACATACGTATACCTATTATACCTGTTATACCTTGGGGCAGCAGTAGCTGAGTCGATAGAGCGGGTTGTCCAGCAATCGCAGGTTCGATCCTGGCTCCTGGCATGAGAATGCAGCTGTTGTGTCCTTGGGCAAGACACTTAACCTACCTTGCCTGCTGGTGGTGGTCGGAAGGATTGGTGGCGCCAGTGTTCGGCAGCCTCGCCTCTGTCAGTGCGCCCCAGGGCAGCTGTGGCTATAAGTAGCTTATCATCACCAGCGTGTGAATGTGTGTGTGAATGGGTGAATGACTGTTGTGTTGTGAAGCGCCTAGGGGGGTTCTTGAACTCTAGTAGGCGCTATATCAAATATAGGCCATTTACCATTAAACATCCATCCATTATCCAACCCGCTATATCCTAACTACAGGGTCACGGGGTTCTGCTGGAGCCAATCCCAGCCAGCACAGGGCACAAGGCAGGAAACAAACCCCGGACAGGGTGCAAGCCCACCACATGGTGCACACACATCACCAATGCACCTAACCTGCATGTCTTTGGACTGTGGGAGGAAAGCGGAGCACCGGGGAGAACATGCAAACTCCACGAAGGGAGGACCTGGGAGGTGAACCCAGGTCTCCTAACTGCGTGGCAGCAGTGCTACCCACTGCTCCACCATGCCCCCTATTAAACATGGTAGTGTTAAATATCAATTACTGATATAAAGTACCATGTCCTTTACATAAAGAGTTGCTTTCATTCAAATCCATCTTTTACAATCCCCTGAATGTCAGTCAGTCATTTTCCAACCCGCTATATCCTAACATAGGGTCACAGGGGTCTGCTGGAGCCAATCCCTGCCAACGCAGGGTGCAAGGCAGGAACAAATCCCAAGCAGGGCACCACACACACACGGGACAATTTAGGATTGCCAATGCACCTAACCTGCATGTCTTTGGACTGTGGGAGGAAACCCATGCAAACATGGGGAGAACATTCAAATTCCACGCAGGGAGGACCTGGGAAGCGAACCCAGATCTCCTAACTGCGAGGCAGCAGCGCTACCCACTGTGCCACCATTTTTTAACCAGGAATTAAACAAAAAAAAGTTTCTTGACGGTGTCTGAAAACTCCATCAACGATTTAGAGGAACAATAAAGGATCGTCTTAAAAAATTGTTTGTATGGCTTTAGTAGTAGGGTGTTGTACCCTGTTAGCCATTATGGATGTGGTAAGAAGTTAATCAAAATTAAACCTTTTATTGGCTAACTAGAAAGATTATAATATGCAGACTTTTGAGGCAACTCGGGCCTCTTCTTCAGGCAAAATGTAATGTACTGATGGGGAGAACATGCAAACTCCACACAGGGAGGACCCAAGAGGCAAACCCTGGTCTCCTTACCACGAGGCAGCAGCGATGCCCACTGCGCCACCCTCCCCTGAATGTTTGCTTGTACAGTATATTGATTTGGAGAGCAAGCGGTTTGACAGCAATGGCAAAAAGCATAGGTGATAAAGGGTATCTCTGTTACATATTCAGAGTCTGTGCTATTTACAGGACATTAATGTTTGGGTTCACCCTCAGATTTTCACAGCATAGGAAGTCCTCATTCATTTTTAAAAATGTTTTCTCTGCATTCAGGCACAGCAAAGCATCAAGGAGCTTGGTAATTGTAGAAGTGTATACTACACTGAACATCTAGCAAAGTTTGGACAGTATTTGCCTTATTTTAACAAAAACCATTTGATCTTATGAAAGTATAGATGTGAAAGAGCTTGTTCAATTTGTTTTTTGTTTATTTGGTCCTTGCTAAAATGTTGACATCACAGTTCAATGGTGGAGTTGGTATGAAGGATACACATTCTAATGGGTTTAAAATTTATATTTGGAAGAAACTGTGACAGATGCCTCTTCTTTAGCTTTCTTGAATATAGCCAACAATAACTGACTTGATTTATTAATTTATTTTTTTTATATATATATGTAATCCTGCAGGACACCATCAGGGGCACCCAACATGTAAAGATAAAATAGCACCCTAAGTCTCAGAAAGCTACAGAGGTCTGTACAGCACATGTGAACACCGCATCTCAATGGACTCATAG
The DNA here is from genome assembly GCF_016835505.1 of Polypterus senegalus. Classification (NCBI taxonomy): domain Eukaryota; kingdom Metazoa; phylum Chordata; class Cladistia; order Polypteriformes; family Polypteridae; genus Polypterus; species Polypterus senegalus. The sequence continues at coordinate 13,310,534 of NC_053170.1, read as the reverse complement.
AGTTGTGCAGATTATCGCCAAAGAGTGCCTATAAATGAATAGCAACATCCATCCATCCATCATCCAACCCACTATATCCTAACTACAGGGTCACAGGGGTCTGCTGGAGCCAATCCCAGCCAACACAGGAAACAAACCCCGGGCAGGACGCCAGCCCACCACAGGGCACACACACCAAGCACACACTAGGGACAATTTAAAATCGCCAATGCACCTAACCTGCGTGTCTTTGGACTGTGGGAGGAAACCCACGCAGACACGGGGAGAACATGCAAACTCCACGCAGGGAGGACCCAGGTCTCCTAACTGCAAGGCAGCAGCGCTACCCACTGCACCACCGTGCCACCCTAATAACAACATACAGACATAAATTAATGACAGGTAAGACACATACATTTATAATCTAAAAGTACTTAAATTGTTAATTCAGTTGACAACAGAGGAGAGGAAAATAAAATCTCCATTGTGACATGAATGTTGGAGACAATCAAACCAGACCCTGGGAAAGATCTTCAGATTCAAAAACCCATAACTTCAGAGCTGTGAGCATGATCTAAATAATTTAACTGGCCTACCTTCATGGGACAGATGTGTTAGGTTTATACTGGAGGAACTAACATAGTCACTAATACTACATGTCTATTGCTAATTTGTTTCTGTCTGATGTTACCATTATGATAAGAGAAAAGACAATAATTTAATTGGATTTTTAGGACAAGTATAGCATACTTTTTCCATGCTGTGCTCCTCAAGTTCTTCCCTGGTGGGCCACAGTGGCTACCTGGTTTTTTTTCCACCCAGATTCTCCACCAGAAGCCAATTCTTGCTTCTCAAGCAGTTCTTTCTCTTCCCTGTTGGTTTAGTTTTAATGAACTCACTCATCAAAATTTCCAATCCTTTATCTTTTCCTAAACAACATCATTCCCTGCTTTTAATTACCACTTGTCTTCTTAAATAGCTGCCAATTAACAATGGGATGCAAATGATAAAGTAACCAGCAGCACGCCATTTGACTTGATCTGTTTACCCCGTGTGTGTCGCCATTATGGTGTATCTGCTTGAATAAAATATTTGGAACAAAATGTGAGATTTAGTAAAGCGCGCCTGGTCATAAATCATGTGTATGATATCCTTAAAATGGAAAAATCCACAATTTAAGAATGAAATGATGTGGAAGAATGAAAACACTTCTAACAAGCCATAAAATTAAATAAGCTCTGATATGATCAAGGACCGGCTTCTGGTTAATCAATTGTGTCTGAACAGAAAACAACAGCCGCTGCGGCCCGCCGTGAGAATTCTTGATCGACAGCTCTGACAAATACCCGAAGAGCTTCTCGTCGAATCATTTACTGCAAAGCCTGAAGTGACCACTAAGAGGCAGTGTGGGTGCAGCATGTCAGATTGTGAGTACGACTGCCTCCGTATAATCAAACCATCTATATACGTCATAACATATTGTTCATTACATTTGCGTGCACTCTTAAAAGTGAAGGTGCCAAAGTGGTTGTACGGGGCGATGCCGTAATGCAGCGTTTTTCAACCTTTAAGTATCTGTGACCCTTATTTTTCATAACAGTTTTAATCGCGCCCCTCTAACGTTTTTTTGAAAGGAGCCCACTAATACCAATGTGTTCTTTTTTAATTAATGATATATCATAGATGCATATTTTATTATACCTACTTAACTTTTATTGACATTTTTCTAACTCTATATTTATTTTTCTAGTATCAGAATGTAGCTTAAGTTCATTTGTTTTGGTTTCAATAGATGTATTTTTCATATTTTTGATTTTTGTTTTCTTTTTGTCACATCTTCGCATCCCCCTTTTTGTTACTTTGTGCCCCTCTAGGGGGGCCCGCCCCACAGTTTGAGAACCACTGCCATAGGGCACGTGTGTCGAACTCCGGTCCTGGAGGGCCACAGTGGCTGCAGGTTTTCATTCTAACCGTCTTCTTCATTAGTCAACAGTTTTTGCTGCTAATTAACTTCTTTTGCCTTAATTTTAATTAAGTTGACTCTGACCACTTTGCTGTTTCGTTTACCTTAATTAGCAGCCAAATAATAGTGAGACACAAAACAAGCTGCTACATGACCAGTTCACCTGTGCCCATCACACAACATCTGAAAGTAAAGAAAAGTGAAAGTCTCAGTGAGGCTAATCTCTCAGGTCACCAAAATATTTTGATATTGCTGTTGCAGAATGAGAGCAGCAACAAGCCATGGAAATAAATAATGAGTTTAATTAACAGCAAGAATCGGCTTCTCATTAAGAAAGTGATTGGAGTGAAATTGGTTGGAGTCTGCAGCCCCAAGTTAATCTGCTCATCTGTTGGCTTGTTTCACGTCTCATTTCTGTTTGGCTCTTATTTAATGAAGAAATGAATCAGTTGAGAGAACTGAATCCTTAAAAACAGGGCTATTAAAATCAAGGGGAAAAGAAGTTAATTAGCAATGAAAACTGGTCACTGATTAGGAAAAGGGTTAGAATGAAAACCAGCAGCCACTGTGGCCCACCAGGCCTGGAGTTCGACACCCCTTCCATAGGGGAACCATTTTCACTTCCAAAGAACCATTCACATGTAAAAGGCACCATATAATAGATAGATAGATGTGAAAGGCACTGTATAATAAATAGACATATGTGAAAGGCAATATGTAATAGATAGATAGATAGATATATGAAATGCACTATATAATTTGAAAGGCACCATATAATAGATAGATAGATAGATGAAAGGCACTATATAATAGATTGATGTGAAAGGCACCATATAATAGATAGATAGATAGACATGAAAGGCACTATATAATAGATAGATAGATAGATGTGAAAGGCACCATATAATAGATAGATAGATAGATAGATAGATAGATAGATAGATAGATAGATAGATAGATAGCACTTTATTTGCTCCCTGAAAAATATGATGCAACAAATTGCCTCTCAAGTACACACCAGAATGACTAAAATGAAAGAAAACTAAATAGAAAGAAAACTGCTGACTGGTCTTAAGATTAAAAGAGCGGTCACTGTGAGGCGCTATAAAGACTATTGCTGTTGCTATAAAGGAGCCCCAAATACTTTTAAATGAAGGTCCCAATGTGTTTCTTCAGAGCTATGCATACCAAACACAACATGCACATGAAGGTTCCAGAAATGTCCTTAACTTGTTTAGATCCCTAATAACGTCCATAAATAAACATAAATTGATGATAACAGACCTGTGAAATTCCAGGTCTGGGTTTCTGATTTTAAAAGGACACTTTCTGCATACAGTAACACAGACTAAGTTCTGGTTTTCTTAATATGTTAGTATCCTACCTGCTATACACATTCAATATTTTTAGAGTATTGGGAGCTTTCTCAAAGCCCAATGGACCACTCTCATAGGCATAGAACCCTTCCTTGACTTAAGTGGTCCTTTTCAAGCAGTGGGTCAGCAAGGAACCATTCAACCCAGTAAAGTGCTATTGCAGAACCAGTATTTGTAAGAGTACAGTAGCATTTCTTAACACATTTCTGCTGAAATAATGTTGTGTCGGAGAGAGGATGTGCAGCAAAATGGTGGTCCGTTTTGACTCATTCTCTCCTCCAACACTACCTCCAGTGGGTTGAGAAGTCATCCTATAACTGAGCCTGCCTTTATAATTATCTTATTGATTCAGTGAGCCTCTCTTGAGTTGATGTTTCCAGCTCCAGCACACCACAAACTGGCAATCACTGAATTGCCGAGCATTTAAAGGATGCCATTGCACACATTAAAGGAGTGCAGTGTCTTTGTTAAAAGAGTCGGCTCCGCCCTTTCTTATAAAGTTCCACGAGATCAGTCCAGCTTGTCATTGATGTGGACCCCCAAGTACTTACAGAAGTGTGCCACCTGCACACTACTTGAAATGGTGGCTGGGAATGGAGGCTCATTGGTGAGGTGAAAAGCAGTTCCTTGGCTTTGGTGATATGGACTTGCAGACAATTATGTGAATTTCCCCTTGGGATTAATAAAGTATCTATCTATCTATCTATCTATCTATCTATCTATCTATCTATCTATCTATCTATCTATCTATCTATCTATCTATCTATCTACTGTATCTATCTATCTTCAATTCTCCAGGTTCTCCATTAGTGCAGAATCATCTGAGAATATCTGCAAGTGACATGATCAGGTGTTGTATTTATAGTCCAGGATGTAAAGGATGACGAGGAGAGGAGATGGGGCTGTTTCTTTTGGTTTTCCAGTGTTGCTCATATTCATATCAGAGACACACCCTGTTTGGATATAATATAATAGAAATAGTGGCTTGAGATATTTTACATTTAATTAAGTATTGGCCCTAGATCATCATATATGCAGGTGATATAACATTAATTGCAATGAGTGAGCAGAAGTTCCAAAGGAAACGGATAACATGGAAAAGCAAGCTTGAAGCCAAGGGTGTGGTAATAAATATCATACATTTGTAATGAAAATAACAAGATAAGACCAAGAAGAGAAATGGAAAATGTGGATGCAGATATGGAAAACAACTACAAAATAAGTATAATAACTGAAGATGGATTGGTAAAGAAATTAGAAATAAATAAAACAAATCTGATGTGCCAACAAATACGCTGCAGAATCTTAGGCAATAAACAAATATCCAAAATAATATAAATTGAAATGAAGTACTTAAGGTGAGTTTTGGGGAAAACAAAAAGATAGGATAGAAATTAAAGAAAACTCAATAACTCGTGAAATTTATTAAAAAAAAAAAAAAAAAACTACATTGGCATATAAGAAGGATGAATGAAATAACGTATCCTAAAAAGGTGCCCAAAATAAAATATAAAGGAAAAAAAAACGAGGGGAACACCAAGAAGGATATGAAGAAGAAAACATCAAGAATCAGTAAAAAAGAGAGCTGTGGCCATGGCATAAATGAAGACCCTGGTAAAAACAGAATACAACATACCCAACGGCACAATACCCATGGGTGTCATAGTTGGGGGTGAGCGGTGGATAAAGGTAATGATTACCCAGGGGCCACTGGGGGTCGGGACTCGAAGCCTGCCATGAAAAGGCCCCACTGTGACTGCTTATGTATAGGTATAGGGCCCAGAGTTCTATGCTACACCCCTGTCAATACCGTAACGTATAATGGGCAAAGATGAAGTAAGTAAGTAAGTAAGTAGTACGTAAGTAAGTAAATAACCCCGGTAAAGAGAGAGGGGTGGGGTGGTCGATTGGTGCATACTAAATACACAGCAGAAGTGCTCCGCAAGCTGTGGATTGTCAGGAAGCTTCTTTGTTACACGTGGACCAAGTTCGGCCTGCCATCGGAGTGGGAATGTGCGGCGCTTCTTCTCTCTACGCCCAGGAGGTGGCACTGTTTCTCTACCCTGATGTATTCTTCAGCTGCAGCTTGTGATTCAGCGACGGACTGCGTTTATTTATATATAAAGTGACAACAAGTAAGACGTGTTTGATCCAAGGCAAAGTCAGAGTAGACAAGAGCATTTATTTATTTAGCTAGTTGTGCGTATATGTGTTTATATATTTTTGCTTTGTCGAACGCTTTAAATAACATACATATATATATATTTTATTGATTAATTTTTTTTGCAGACCTCTACCTAATTAAAGACTTTTGCCAACACTAAATGAAAAGGGAATTGTCTCTCACAATTAAAAATGATGTAAAAGACATTGCGTACCGTCCTGAGCGCGTCTAGCAGGCACTATCTGATCCTCACGTTCAACTAGTAAAATCTCAGTGTTGAAAATTTTTCATCTTTTAGGTACTGAGAGTGCCGTGTTTTGGACTAATATGCTGTCCCTTTACATGCTGTCGCGTCCCTATTGACTTCTAAATGAATCACTTTATAATGCAAACAATTAATCCTAAAAGTCTTTCACAGCCTACCCTGTAGAGACTTTCATTTCATTACTGGAAAACCTTGGCAGCTGTAATTGTTATACATTTGTTGTAGTAAACAAAATCTATTAAGGGGAACAGTGATAATAAATATCAATTGGAACAATAAACGTAACAGTACACTCTAAAATACCGGTTCTGTAATGGTTGTTTGGCTACTTGTTGAAACACTGCTTGACAAAAGCCCTTTTCATTCAGGGAAGGCTTCTCTGCATATGAAGCTCGTTCTTTGTGGTTTAAAAAAAAACAAAACAGATATCTTTACTCTCTATAGGATACAACAGATGAGGAGCACCTGCAGTTAGCCGTTGTCTTTGCATACAGCGAGAGTCCTTTTGAAAACGGGGGGGATTTCACAAATCTATCTATTTGTGACTATTTTTGTAATCTGTAACGGATATCTGGAATCTTCGCGTGGATAGTTCAATTGGGTGATCAAAATTGCATCCCTCTGAAGAACCAGTTTGGCACCTATACTAAAAAACAGCTGATAAATCAGTATTTATTTTATATAGTGCCTTCCATTGAATGTAGCGTCCCAAAATTATATGCAATCGACCATAACATTACAACTTGTAAAAATACAATGTTAGCATTGATGAAATCCAATTAATTGCATGTTTAAGGTACAGTGGTTGAAAAATAATCGGAGAATTGTGGCGTCACGCTGCTGTCTCGCAGTACGAGACCAGAATTTGCGACCCACTAGTCCTTCAACAACAACAACAACAACATTTATTTCTATAGCACATTTTCATACAAACAGTAGCTCAAAGTGCTTTACATATTAAAGAATAGAAAAATGAAAGACACAATTATAACACAAAATAAATCAACATTAATTAACATCGAATAAGAGTAAGGTTCAATGGCCGGGGGGGACAGAAAAAACAAAAAAAACTCCAGACGGCTGGAGAAAAAATAAAATCTGTAGGGATTCCAGACCATGAGACCACCCAGTCCCCTCTGGGAATTCTACCTAACATAAATGAAACAGTCCTCTTTGGATTTAGGGTTCTCACGGAAGGGCTTGATGATGATGATGGTCACGTAGACTTCTGCCTTTTAATCCGTCCATCATTGTTGGAGCATCATGAAGCTTTGAGTAGGTGGTGGTGGCGCAGGCACCAGAAAAGAGAGTAGGGGTCCTTGTCCACTAGTCCTTGTGCGGAGATTGCATGTTCTCCCCGTCCAGGTCCTCGTAACCCCTTAATGTCCCAAGACATTCAAGTGAGGAGAATTAACGGTGCCAAATTGGTCCTAGTGTGTGTCTGTTTGTTCGCCCTGTAATAGACTGGGAATCGTGGAGCTGCGGATGTCTGCAGTTAGATTCCCTCTCCCAGCGTTTGTTCCTGACTTGCGCCTTATGCTAACTGTGATAGGCTCCACTCCCCTCGACCTTGGTCTTGATTGAGCGGGTTAGAAAATGACATGACGTGAGAAGTGTGAATACATTACTTCGATTTTCGCGTGAAGTGAGAGCCTCTCCCAGCATCAACGACTCTAAGGCAGGAGTCAAAAGGGAATAATCCGTCAATTCGTACCGCTGCTTTGTGTTCAAATTAATGGTAGAAAATGATTTACATACATCTGGCGATGTGTTTTAAGAAATTATAGAAAACAAACTGGACTTAAAAGTACAAATTAGTGCCAAAAATATATTCATCATTATTTAACCTTAGGATGGCACGATTGTGCCGTCGTAGCGTTGCTGCCTCTCAACTGGGGTTCACGTCCAGGGTGCTCCCTATCTGGAATTGTTATGTTCTCCTCATGTTCGTGTGTGTTTCCTCCAGGTACTCAGAGACCAAAGACACGCTGGTTTGCTGAATTAGCATTGCTAAATTGGCCCGTTTGTGACTGAGTGTGTTCACAATGTCCATGGATCGTCCCTGCATTGCGTCGGATGCTTGCCGTGCTATAGGCTTCAGTTTCTCCACGACGCTGCTATCAGGATACGCGGGTTTGAAAATGAAGAAATAGTTGACATTACTTCCTCGCGACCCTCCCATAATAAACTGGTTAGGAAAATGGATGGCTAGATAGCATTAGCTGCTTTCACGTCCTCTTCTATTCTGCCCGTGCGTGCGTAGGTTTTGGTTCCGCATCGCCGAGCGTTAGATGTCCTCTCGTTCCGAACAAGTGGGCGTGAAGCTTCACACGTTTGTGTTCCCTGCCATGGCCTGGAATAAGTGGGTTCAAATAGGGATGGGTGATCCATCTTCTTTCATCGGGGAGACTAGCTGTGAAAGCGCGTATATTGGTATTTTTTTTATATAAATGAAATACAAATAGAAAAACTAGTTGTTTTCCCATTATTTGCATCGCCTGATTAATTCGCGTCTTTTTTTAACTCAAAGCAAAAGCTGTAAAGCCGGACACGTCGTGCATTTCAAGATGTCAATGAAGCTCTGATGCACCGGCTAGTTCATCTGAGGGCTATTTTATATAGCGCCAGCGAGTCGGCATTTTACGATGTGGGCACAAGACCACATTAAAAAGACCGTGATAGGGATGAGAGTCCCTGTAATTTAAAGACGACCAGCCCCAATCCTCGGCCATTAGGGCGCGCTATCGGCCTGGCTAAACGGTAGTCATCGTTTCACTGCAATCTGCATTGAAGAGGAGCACAATTGCTGCTGACTGACATTAAAGTATGGCTTTAGAGATTAAATAACACGGATTAGTAAATGGATTTACGAGAAATTGCTTAATGTGCTTACTGTTCCAGCTACAGTAACCCAGGACGGGACGAGTCATGTTAGAGTTTTGTTCACGTAAACTGCTATTCATACCCAAGTGACTCAGTTTGTGGAGCCTTCCATATAAATCAACTGCAACGGGAGGCTGCACATAACCCACTATCAATAAATAATAAGACGCAGAGTTAAAACAACATGCCAACATGAAATGCTATTTTCCCAACGACAATGTCAAAAGGAGTCAGAGCTTGTCAAGGAGGATGGGAGGAATCCTGGCCGGGACATCAGCAAGTCTTTGGACTGTGGGATAGAAACTGGAGCCCTGGAAAATACAAACATTATTAATTACATAATCAATTACACATATGCGTGACTTAGGGACTCGCGTGAAAAAGTAAGTACAGCCGCTCTTAATTGAAAAGTTTTATGACTAAGACATAAATAACAATCTAACATCCGGTGACAACAACATAGAGAAGATTTGGCTTGATCGTTATTTTTTAAGGGAAAAAAAAAATCTAACTTGTAAAAAAAACACAAGTGTGAAAAAGTACATCCACCCACAGTTCAGTTAGCTTATAGAACAATAGCTGGAAGTAGCCGCTTTCTACACTTTATATAAGTCTATTCCATCATCACTGTTAAAAATTTAAGGTGCCAAAGTGGTTCTTCTGAGCGATGCCAAAGGGGAAACGTTTTTGGTTTCCAAAAGATCAGTCCATACTGGAAATAACCTTTATTTATTGTCATCCATAAAAGACTCTGTAAATAACAATAAATAGATGCCATTAATTTGAAAAGAAATCTTTCTGCACGCAATCACACAGGTTAAGTTCTGGTTTTCTTGATCGGTGTATCCCTGCCAGACAGCCTTCTATACATTAAGGATTTCTTTTTTGTCAACATATTTGAAATCATTTCAGAGCCCAAAGAATCAATTTATGCAAAAAAAAAAAAAAAGAAAAGATACAGAAAATCATTCACAGAAAGAAATGGCTCCTTGTCAAACAAACATTCTATAAGGAAACACACAAGCCAGTAAAGTGCCATTAAAAAAAACCAGAATGTTTAAGAGTGAAGCACAGGATTTTTGGTTCACTCCTATTATAAACATGCCAAGTTCAGGACATTGATGACTGGCTCCGTTTGTTAAAGGGATATTCTACCCCAGAGGTTCTCAACGTGTGGAGCGCGCCCACAAAAAAGGGGGTGCAAAGATGTGGATAAAAGAAAACAAGAATCGAAAATATGAAAAATACATCTATCGAAACCAAAACAAATTAACTTAAACTACATTCTGATGCTAGAAAAGTAGATATAGAGTTAGACAAATGTCGATAAAAGTTAAGTAGGTGTAATAAAATATGCATCAATGATATATCATTAATTAAAAAAGAACACATTGGTATTAGTGGGCTCCTTTCAGAAAAATGTTAGGGGGGCGCAATTAAAACTGTTATGAAAATTCGGATCGCAAATACGTAAAGGTTGAGAAACGCTGGTCTACCCAAACATTATATTTTTTCAAATGTTACTTACTCATGCCGTGAAGTTTGGAGTGATGGCTGTGAAAAAATGTTAATCTTATGTTTTCATGGAGAACAGTCATCACAAAAGTTTCTGTCAGAATAGGCGTCAATAGTAAGCAACGCTGGACAATACCAAAAATGTCCGCGAAAAAAAATCTCACATTACTCGTGTCGCAAAATCAATACATCAGATCTTACAATCATATACTCACAATGTGCATAATGCATGTATTTTAGCTAAAATATTGTTAAATTTATGCCTCCAGAAAATGAAACCAGTCCGTAAACAGGAAGCTCCTTCTCACAGGATCGCGCTTTTGAACTGAAGACCCGCCTCTCCCCCTCCAGTCATTGGTCAAGAGTTCTGTCTTCAGAAGCTCCACCACTGAACACTGGAAAGAGGAATCAAAGAGTATTCAGTATTTGTGAATAATCATCTATTTTGGACAATTCTAGTCAAAAAATAAAAAATAATAGTAACCCCAAGAAAAAGAAGATGGAAGGCTATGAAAAATTGTTAATCTTATGTTTTCATGGAGAACAGAAGTCACAAACGTTTCTGGCAGAATAGGCATCAATGGTAACCAATGCTGGACAATACCAAAAATGTCCACGATAAAAAAAAAATCTCACATTACTCATGTTACAAAATCAGTACATCAAATCTTACAGTCATATGCTCACAGCGTGCATAATGCATGTATTTTAGCTAGAATATTGTTAAATATATATCTCTAGAAAATGAAACCAGTCCATCTCATAGGATCACACTTTTGAACTGAAGACCCGCCTCTCCACCTTCTGTCATTGGTCAAGAGTCATGTCTTCTGAGCTCCACCACTGGACACTGGAAAGAGGAATCAAGGAATATTCAGTATTTGTGAATAATCACCTATATTAGTGAATTCTAGTAAAAAAATATATATATAATAGTAACCCCAAGAAAAAGAATATGAAGAATCAAGAACTTCATATTGTTTGGAAATGTTTTTATAATCCTATCCAGACCTAAAAATATAAGAATGCAACAAATGTGACAGACAAGGGGAGACAATTCAGCCCATCAAGCTTGTTTGTTCAGCTAATAGCTAAGCTGATCTGATATCCCATCCAGAGACTTCTTTAAGGTTGTCCAGGTTTCTTCCTCAGCTCCATGTTTTGGTAGTTTGTTCCAGACTTATATGTCAAAACCATTGTGTTTTCGTGACTAATTAGTGTTTGCATCTTGCACTGTGGCCTCTGTGTTTCTGTTCACGGAATCTTCTGCTGATCGTCATCTCTGACACGTCCACATCTACCCCATGATGACTGTGTCTGGTCCGTTGCACAGGCGCTGGGGGCTTCTTCTTCACTTTAGTGAGGGTTCTTCTGTCATCAGCACTGGCGGTCTTCCTTGGCCTACCAGTCCCTTTGTGAATTCTGAGCTCACCAGTGAGTTCTTTCTTCTTCATGATATTCCAGTTGATTTCGGTCATCCTAAGGTTTTACTGCTGTCTCCAAAGGTTTTGGTCTCTTTTTTTTCAGTGTCCTAATTTCTTTTGTCCTCATGTTAGGCAATGGGAAATATAGACTCCTAAGGGTAGAAACAAGCCAAGAAACCCACCTGAAAAATTACAAACACCAGTGATGGCAATTGTACCAAACATTATAGTGCCCTGAATTTGGGGGAACCATGTAGAAAATGTGTTGTCATCTCTGCATGGTGTGACTTCAAATGTATGCAAAGACCCTTAAATGAAAGTCTAACCACAATTGTTTGATTTGTGGCTTTGAACTGTGGAGCAGAGGGGCAAATCAAGAAAAATTGTTTCTTTGTCACAAACATTATGGACGGCATTGTATGTCATTTCCTTTTCTTCCAGTAGAGAGAATGACATGAAGATGGCACAGATATTAGTGCTGCGGCCTCACACATTCAGTGATCCAGGCTGGATTGCATGTCCTCCCTTTGTTCTGGTGGGTACTCCAGCTGCCTTTCATATCCAAACAAACCTGCACATTTGGTTAACCGCTGACTCCAAACTGGCACAGTCTGGGTTAGTGTGCCATATGCTGGACTGGTACCCTGTCATTCGTTCTTTAATTGTTAGAGTTCAAATAACAGCCGGTGCTCAGACCAGGAAAACTAGCAAATTTAATAGCCAAATAAAATTCAAATACCTAGCAGATACTTAAGAACACACTGGTATTGGACACCAGGAGGTCTTTGTAAGCACACCTGACAGGATTTATACAGTAAATTCTAAAATGTGCTTTAAAAATCGAGGACAGCTAAGGTACAGTATACAGTTCTAAAAACAAGGTACACGGCAAAAATGATTGACAAAGCAACAGATCAAACACAATTACACAATAAAACAATATAAGTTGCCAAATAACAGAACAGGATAACCAGAAAACATTCTCTTCTTGGCATTCAAATGTGGCACTTAGTGCCACAGCACACCTGCCAAGTTGTTTTGCCTGCCTAAGGTAAAGTCATCCCTGATGGAGGATCGCAGGAATCATGGGAAAGAGGGGTCCTTTCATCGGATTAGCGCTACTTCAGCTGTGGAATGGCCAAATAGGGGAGTCAGCTTGATGAATGAGGTCTCCAGGACTCTAAACAAATCCAAATCCTATTATCTGATATCATCTACTGTTAAATTCTACTTCGTACTTCTAAAAGTTTTATTTTTATACTGCATTGAGGATTTGTTCTGTTCTGTGTATTGTAGTGTATTGTATTGTATTGACCCCCTTCTTTTTGACACCCACTGCATGTCCAACCTACCTGGAAAGGGGTCTTTCCCAAGGTTTCTTCCATTTTTTCCTACAAGGGTTTTTTTGGGAGTTTTTCCATGTCTTCTTAGAGAGAGTCAAGGCTGCGGGGCTGTCAAGAGGCAAGGCCTGTTAAAGCCCATTGCGGCACTTCTTGTGTGATTTTAGGCTACACAAAAAAAATATATTGTAATTGTTTGAATGCTAGCAGACAAGATAATACCCATAGAGTGGCATCAAATTGTAGGCTAGGTTCCTGCCTGGTGGCTGACGTTGTTAGGATAGACTCCAGCCTCCTGAAACACTGTGCTAGAAAAAGTGGACTCAGACAGGGAATGGACAGATAGAAGGACATTTTCCATTGCCACTTTTCTAAACTTGTTTACTTCTAGCAAATTCCAAAGGGAAGTATGGACATTTTTCACAGCCGAGCACGTCTTAGATAAAGCCACTTAAAGAATACGATGGCAACAGATATCACTGTTGGCTCACTTCTTAGCCTTTGTGGATTGACTAATATGGTGTCTCAGGCACATAGGTAGGGTTTGTATCTTGCATTTTACAAACACAAAGGCACGTGAGCAGGTCACATCTCTTCCCTATGTGCACCCCTTATGGAGACCCCAGAAGGCCCCTTGATTAAAGTGGTGGCATTTCCCAGTCACCTCTTTTGTCCTTCAAATGAGGCCAATTGGAACAGCAGTAACTACCCTGATGCTTTGTCCTTTGGTGGTCATTTCACTTTAAGACCCCCGTGCCCCCCTTCAGAAACATATTTGCTTCAATCATTTAATGACATGAATCAAGAAAGTCCATTTGCAAAAGCATTTTCACCCTCGGGCAAACCTCCTTGGGCTCTGCCCTTCAGAAACCTGTTGGAAATGACGTAGCGGCAGTTGTTGAAGCACATTTCACACCAGGCTGTATGTGATATGTGGGATGAGCGTGTTCTATAAATGAAAACCCGCGTGAAAAAATACAATGTAGCATATGAGGATCCCAGTGAGGCAGATGTTGTGAAGTAAATGCTACCAGCCAATTGAGCTGACATTTCAATTTTGCCAAAGCAGAAATCCAACACATATGTGTTTAAAGCAAAAGCTCTGCGTTACATGAAATGTGCAATGTCAGTGATATTGGTCACCTTCAGTTTCCTCATCCTGTGTTTTGTACACGATCATGTGAAGCTGAAGCTTGTCCTGGCAGCTGTGTGCTCAAGACTGGAATCAGTTCTGGACTGGATGCCATTCCAGTAAAAAGGTTAGAATAATTCCCAATAGCTAGATATGGCAGAAATACCGAGTGCAAAGAAGGAACCAGGGTCGCGCCACAAGGCCCATTCAGACCTGCACAGGGGTAAATTGAAATCACCCATTATTATTATTATTATTATTATTATTATTATTATTATTATTATTATTATTATTTTGCAGATGCCTTTATTCAAGGTGATTTACAGATTAAGTTATAACGCATAATACAAGAATGACTAGAAGGTGCAAACTTTACAAGCAACAGAGAACAAGATAAAAACCTGCCATGAGGTTCTTTAGGGATGTGGGAGGTAAACTGAAGAGAATGTGTTAACTTCACAAAGCCAACGATGGAGGAGGGCAATTTGAACCCAGGACACTTTAACCACTTAATGTATAAAAAGAATTTCCCTGTTTAAAATACATTTTATTCTGGTTGTTTTCAAGGTTTCATCTGTTATGCGAGTTTGATTCTGTCACCAGGAAGCTCACAGAACAAAACTGATGGCAGCATGAATAACTTTTGAAGTTATAAACTTTCTCTGTACTCTGTACATGTGACAATGACAACCTTATAAACCTATTAGATTTGTACTATTCTTCTTTTTTTTGTTTCCTTCATTTTATTATCAACACTGGGACCCCAGCATTTATTTTTGTTCCATTATCCTTTTGTTTCACTATATATATATATATATATATATATATATATATATATATATATATATATATATATATATATATATATATATATATATATATATATATATATATATATATTGTCACAAGAATGAGACATGGACAGATAAAGGGTTGGAGCAGCCACCCGTATAATGTGGTATCCTGGCTGCAAAAGGTCGCTTTTATCAAATAATCAGCACTGAAGTGCATTCAACTGAGTCCAGGACAAGACTGAGGAAACAAAGGAAAAGGGGCAGGTTTTAAAGGGGGAGACAGGAAGTGAGGTCATATGGATCCGGCATGTGGTCTTCCACCATTGGTTCATAGCCGGACGTGACATCAGAGGGACTGGAGCTGGTGTGGCCGACTTCCATTGGCTCAGTCCCGGAAGTGATGTCAGGAGAGCCAGGTGAAATCCCCCGGGGATGGTCTACAGGCAAGGGAGAAAAAGAGTCATTGCACTCTGCCACACCCTGGCATGCCTCCGAACTGCCTTCACTCAAGCCCTTTAGCTGCCTCCGATGCGCACGTGTGTGACAATATATATATCCACCATCCATTATCCAACCCACTATATCCCAACTACAGGGTCATGGGGGTCTGCTGGAGCCAATCCCAGCCAACATAGGGCACAAGGCAGGAAACAAACACTGGGCAGGGTGCCAGCCCACCGCAGGGCGCACACACACACACACACCAAGCACACACTAGGGACAATTTAGAATCGCCAATGCACCTAACCGGCATGTCTTTGGACTATGGGAGGAAACCCACACAGACACGGGGAGAACATGCAAACTCCACGCAGGGAGGACCCGGCAAGCAAACCCGGGTCTCCTAACTTCGAGGCAGCAGCGCTACCCACTGTGCCACCGTGCTGCCCTATATATATATATATATATATATATATATATATATATATATATATACAGTATATATACTAGCCATCCCCCATGGCTTTGCCCACATACTAATGAAACAGGATAGCGAGGAATCTGTCTGATTCTGGCCACGACTATGTCACTTCCGGGTCCGGCTATATTTATATATAGGGTAGAGTGTTGGCTCTAAGGCAAAGTATCTGTGCTGGAAGGGGTCTTACTCCATTGGGCCCTTGAGCAAGGCCCTTAAACTGAAAAAGTTGCTCCAGCAAAATACAATAGGTGACCCAGCTTGGTACTATACATTAATACAATGTACCAAATATAGAAAAAAAATAAATAAATAAGGAAACCTGGGTTCGCTTCCCGGGTCCTCCCTCTGTGGATTTCCTCCCACAGTCCAAAGACATGCAGTTTAGGTGCATTGGCAATCCTAAATTGTCCCTAGTGTGTGTGTCCTGCGGAGGGCTGGTGCACTGCCCAGGATTTGTTCCTCCCTGTGCTGGGTGAGATCGGCACCAGCAGACCCCTGTGACCCTGTGTTAGGATATAGCAGGTTGGATGATGACTGGCTGATATACATAAAATATATCAAATGAAAAAATAGTATTTGTACATACATATTATAGTATAGTAAGTGAGGCAAGGGAGATAACAGAAGAGTTGGTGTTGGATGCTCCCCCACAACATAATAAAAAAAGGGAGCGGTTCCAGTGTACTCCCAGGATGAAACGTCTTATGCAGATGCATATCTATTATGTCTGCCCACTCCCAGTGAGTCAAGGATTTAAGCAGGTCCGATGTATAAGAGGCCGATGCTTAAGGGCGAATTCCATTCTCGAGGACATCAGTTGAAATTAAGGGGAAGTGAATTTAAAACTGAAGCCACGAAGCACTTCTTCATGCAAAGAGTTGTGGGACTCTGGAGTAAACTACTGGGACATGGAGTTGAAGCAGAGGCCCTGACAACCTTTAAGAAGGATCTGGATGAGATATTGGGACAGCTTAGCTATTTGCTAAACACACGTGTTTGATGGAACTGAATGGTCTCCTCTCGTTTGTCAAATTTCTTATGGTCTTATGAGACCTCCAGAAGATGGGGTGAACTGATGTCAGCAGACCCCCAGCCTGTTACCGCTGGATTTGGGAACAAAGGATGAAAGGTGTTAGCGACAGCCGGAGTGCAATTACACATGTGTCTGTCCAGTTGCTAGGCTGAGGAAGAAAAAAATAAAAAATAGACAAAGCATGTAGAAGAAAGGTCATACAAAATGTAAAATAATTTAATAAAAGTACCAAATAAGGGACTATAAATAAGAAAATGCATCAGTATTACACAAAAGCAATGTGGTGGCAAATGTATTGCACCTGCACGGGCCGTGTGAACGAGGTGTAAAGTGATAATTCTACGAGTGAAAACTTTATGTGGTTGGCAATGGATAAGTGAAAATAATCATAAATTGACACACGTGTTGGGAAATCAAAACTCTGAGACGAATGGGCTAGAGTCACTAAACGAGGCCTGTACTGCAGCAACCAGCACCACGTTTATCCCAGAAAAATGCTTCGACAATAAGAGAAATTAAGTTTGATGAGCAATAGATAGATAGATAGATAGATAGATATGAAAGGTGCTATATAATAGATAGATAGATAGATAGATAGATAGATAGATAGATAGATAGATAGATAGATAGATATGAAAGGCGCTATATAATAGATAGATAGATAGATAGATAGATAGATAGATAGATAGATAGATAGATAGATAGATAGATAGATAGATAGGAAAGGCGCTATATAATAGATAGATAGATAGATAGATAGATAAATGTGAAAGGCACTATATAATAGATAGATAGATAGATAGATAGATAGATAGATAGATAGATAGATAGATAGATAGATAGATAGATAGATAGGAAAGACACTATATGATAGATAGATAGATAGATAGATAGATAGATAGATAGATAGATAGATAGATAGATAGATAGATAGATAGATAGATAGATAGATACTTTATTAATCCCAAGGAAAAATTGACATACTCCAGCAGCAGCATACTGATAAAGAACAATACTAAATTAAAGAGTGATAAATATGCAGATATAACAGACAATAACTTTATATAATGTTAACGTTTACTCCCTCAGGGTGGAATTGAAGAGTCACATAGTGTGGGGTCTCCTCAGTCTGTTAGTGGAGCAGGACGGTGACAGCAGTCTGTCTGTCGCTGAAGCTGCTCCTCTGTCTGGAGATGATCCTGTTCAGTGGATGCAGTGGATTCTCCATGACTGACAGGAGTCTGCTCAGCGCCCGTCGCTCTGCCACGGATGTCAAACTGTCCAGCTCCGTGCCTACAATAGAGCCTGCCTTCCTCACCAGTTTGTCCAGGCGTGAGGCGTCCCTCTTCTTTATGCTGCCTCCTACTAATGTCTAATACTGAAAGGTGGTGGCAAAAACGGGCAGCTCTATTGGAAGAGGACAAGTGAAAGGGATTGGATGCATATTGTTATTCCAGACGAAATGGGTAACCCATGTATCAAATATGTATATATGTAAATCCACCTTAATTTTACGACGGGTGTCCGTGTCTCTGTGTATCTGTGTGTCCATCCAGTTGCTATGTTTCTGTCATTCCAACAGATGGTGCATCACAAACATTTGTAGTAATGCAGTGGTTCTCAACTTGTGGGGCGGGCCTCCCTAGGGGGGTGCGAAGTAACAAAAAAGGGGGTGTGAAAATGTGAAAAAAAGAAAACAAGAATCAAAAATATGAAAAAAACATCTGTTGAAACCAAAACAAATGAACTTAAACTACATTCTGATACTAGAACAATAAATATAGAGTTAGATAAATGTCAATAAAAGTTAAGTAGGTATAATAAAATATACATCTACATTTCAAAAAATGTTAGGGGAGGGGGCGCGATTAAAACCGTTATGAAAACTCGGGTTGCAAATACTTAAAGGTTGAGAAACGCTGTAGTAATGCATTTCGTTGCTATAAATATTGGTGATGTGCCATCTTTTGGAATAACAAATGCAATGCATGTTATTACTTCAACAAGAACATGTATTTCTATAACACATTTTCATACAAACAATGAAGCTCAAAGTGCTTTAGAAGATGTCAAAGAGAAAGTAAGTCAATAATTTTTAAAGAATAAGTAACATAGAAAAGAAAATCTTAATAAATAGATACATATCAAGTAGAAGAGCAGTGTCCTCATATACAATATCATGATGTAAGTCCCTAAATATGAGTACGGTGATAAAGTTAGATGACCGGGAAGACTGAAAAAAAAAAAAAAAACTCCAGTTAAGTTGGAATCTACAGACATTCCAAGGTCTAAAGACTTCCCAGTCCCCACAGGGCATTCTACCTAACATAAATGTTCTCAATTCATTCCTCTTTGTTTTCAGGCTTCATATGGGAGCCTTTGATGAAGTTGTTCTGATGGGCAGCTGGGGCTCCCGCCTTCATTCCATCATCACAGGTGACTCCAAGGTGTCTTGATCAGTGTGGTGGTGGTGGTGGCAGAGATCGAAGAAAAGACAGCAGAGAAAAGTAGGGATTAGTAAAGATTGCAAACCCCTGAAGAATATGGTAATTCTATTTCCATATAGTCTATTAGGAGTACAACTAAAATGTTGCTATGAAAAGTTCCTAAAGATGAGTCCAGTGACAAGGTCTGGTGAGTCTGGTGATACCCATATTCAAATAATGGGTTTTTAGCAGACTTTCAAAATGTCCCAATGTATTAGCCTGGCAAAATTTCTATTGATAAAGTATTTCAGATTTTAGGTGCATAACAGCAAAAGGCCACCTCACCACTTTTAAGCTTGGCTCTTGGAATTATAAGCTGACTACCAATTAGAAGATCTAAGGTTACGACTTGGAGTGTAAGGGGACAGGCACTTTAAAATATAGGAGGGGGCAAAATTATTTAAGGGTTTATACACCATTAGTAGTATCCATCCATTATTCAACCCGCTACATCCTAACTATAGGGTCACGGGGGTCTGCTGTAGCCAATCCCAGGGTGCAAGGCGGGAAACAAACCCTGGGCAGGGCGCACACACACACACACCAAGCACACACTGGGGACAATTTAGAATCGCCAATGCACCTAACCTGCATGTCTTTGGACTGTGGGAGGAAACCCACGCAGACACGGGGAGAACATGCAAACTCCACGCAGGGAGGCGAACACGGGTCTTCTCACTGCGAGGCAGCAGCGCCACAGTGCCGCCCCCATTAGTAGTATTTTAAAGGCACGGGTAGCCAATGTAACGATGCTAAAACTGCTGTTATGTGTTCAGCTTTTCTTTTTCTAGTTAAGATTCGGACTGCTGCATTCTGCACTAATTGCAACTGACTGATGTCTTTCTTAGGTTGTCCTGTTAGGAGTGCATTAAAATCATCTAGTCGACTAAAAAACAAAAGTGTGAATTCCAAAATGCATTCCAAAAGATGGTGCCCTGCAAACGTTAATGCTGAGGCCATGTTGATTGCTTAGATTTCAACCCGTCTTAGACAGGTGTATGTTTACTGTGAATATATAATAATCCTTCTATATAAAAGCGGTCGGGATTGTCCTTCCGTCCCGTGAGTGCTACGCAGGCGTGGAGTTTCACACACGCCCCGTCCATTTTGCAATGCACGATCAATCAATCAATCAACATTTATTTATATAGCACATATTCATACAAAAAAAATGTAGCTCAAAGTGCTTTACAAAATGAATAGAAAAATAGAAGACACAATAAAAAATAAACATAAGTCAACATTAATTAACATAGAATAAGTAAAAAACAAAAAAAAAAACTCCAAGAGCTGGAGAAAAAAAATTAAATCTATAGGGGTTCCAGACCACGAGACCACCCAGTCCCCTCTGGACAACCTACCTAACATAAATCAAACAGTCCTCTTTGTATTTAGGGTTTTCATGGAAGGACCTGATGATGATGGTCACGTAGACTTCTGGCTTTCAGTCCATCAATGTTGGTGCATCATGATGCTTTTACGATGGGATTTGTAGTTTTGTTTTTCCAGGTAAAAGATGATTTTCTACTCCAGACTGTGCGATATCTTCTTCTTCTTTCTTACTATATAAAAGCGGTCGGGATTGTCCTTCCGTCCCGTGAGTGGAAAGCGTAGCGGTATTCCGCTTATCACAGACTTACTATTTGCAGCTTGCGGTACGAAGCGACATGATGTGAGCAGAGTTCTGGTGCTCCCATCGTTCCCTTGCTTTTGTGCTCGATGCGCTGGAAAAATAGACAAAATGATGTCTCTGGAAATAATTAATGTTGATGGAGTACAAATGCCTCACCGCGTAGTAAATATCAGGGGGGTTCAAAAGGGCGACCTCAATATAGAAAAAATAATATAATAACAGAAACTACGAGTATTAAAGTAATACCGCTCAAATGCAATATAACCAAATTAATGAGTTTGTATAAAATATCAAATTGATCTACATACTGAATTGCCTTAAGAAGTGGTCAACTTAAAAGTCGGTCGCCTTAAAAGGCGGGTCAGCCTAGTAATAATAATAAATGAGGAGAGAGAGCGAGAATGAGAGGAGATTAGGGTCACCCTTGAGTCGTTCAGATAATAGCAAGAAGAAGTAAAAGATTATTTCTTCTATTTTGGGACACTGTATAATAGGGGTTCATATTGCAATGTTTCCCAAGGCCAGGGGTCTCCTCACTAGAGCGTCTTACATTGCATCTCTCCTTCTGTACATCATGCAATAGACTTCACCCCTGCCTCAACCAGGCCCTGTGATACTATATATTTGTAAATATGTTTGTGTTTTTAATCGACAATACTCAGTACCAAACATAATTGTGTATTTGTTCTTATTTGAGTAATTAGACATACATACTTTTCATCACTTATCAGTGGTCCCAGGTTCCGGCCCTGGACGGCCACAGTAGTTGCAGGTTTTCATTCTAACCCTTTTCTTAATTAGTGTCCTGTTTTTTGCTGCTAATTAACTTCTTTTGAACTCATTTTCATTGACTTGCTCTTGAAGACTCAGACCCCTTAATTGTTTCTTTTTCCAAACAATAATGAGATATAAAAAGAACCAAAACATGACCAGCAAACTGCATACATCACACAATATCTGAAAATAAAGAAAGGTGAAGGTCTCAGGAATGTTGATCTGCTCAGGTCCACAAAGCATTCTATCAGAGTTCTTAGAAAAGAGAAAAATCAACAATTTTGGAAATGTCTGCTATTGCACAATGAGAGCAGCAATAAGCCATGGAATTAAAGAACGGGTTCAATTAACAACAGGGCTCGTCGGCCAATTAAGCAACTGGTTGGAGTGAAATCGGTTGGCATTTGAGGACCTGACTTAGGTGGTCTTCTGTTGGCTCCCACACTTCACAATTCATTTCAGTTTGGGTGCCGTTTAAGGAAAGAAATGAAGCAATTCCGAGGAACAAATCATAAACAAGTCAATTAAAATGAAAGGAAAAGGAGTTAATTAGCAGCAAAAACTGGTCCCTAATTAAGAAAAGGGTTAGAATGAAAACCTGCAGCCACTGGGACCCTCCAGGACTGGAGCTGGGGACCCCTAACTTTCAGTATGTCTCATCCTTAGGTTTACTTGCATGCTAACTAAAGTACTGTTCCAAATCCGCCAGCCTTAGTCTGATTCTGCCTGTGCCACCTTTACAGGACAATTCACATCGAGGGTCTAGTCTTATGTTCATTGTCCCTTAACGCTTAACTGGAATCTCAATGGACTCAACGTGCTGAGACCCACAGATCATGTACCCATAAAGCAGTAGAATGTGGGCAAGACTAACAATTTAAGGGGCTTTGAATTTGGCCTGAAAGGGGATGCTGGATGTGCTGACACGGAATTATCAGGAACAGAAACTCTGCTAGAAGTTTCATGTGGAACACTGCAATGATCGATGATGAAAATAGTCCACCACCCTAAAAAAATGACATCTGATGAAATGAACTGTAAATCCTTTCAGAGTAAGAGATGGACAATGATAAACCAACGGTGATGCCAACAGTGACCAAGCAGGACAAATAATTTTAGTTTGTCATGGATTGAGTATGGAGGTCAACAACCCAGCCAAGTTCAACTCTTGCACTGTATGCTCTTAAAAAAATAAGATGACAAAATGGTTCTTCATAGAGATTCAATAGGGGAACCATTTTGAATTCCCAAAAGAACCATTCACATGAAGTTTCCAGAAAGATCCTTTTATCCGTAACAGGTTTCATAAATAGCCATGAACAGATGATAACAGATTTGTGAAATCCCAATGGGTTCCTAATTTTAGAAGGACTCTTACTGCATACAAGAAAACAGACCGAGTGAAGGTTTTCTAGACGTGTTAGCATTCTGCTACGCAACCTACTAGACAATAAAGATTTCTGGGTTTTTTTCCCCATATATTAGAATCCTTTTCAAAGCCCAAAGAGCCAATTTCATGTGCAAAGGACGCTTCTCAGAATGAAATGTTGTTTGTTTTTTTGTAATGTGATGGATCTATGAGAAACCACACAACCCATGAGCATACCACAAGAGTGTATGGCAAGAAGAAGTGAAAAACTGGAAAAAAAAACAACATTTCCTAATCTGAGGAAACCCGTATCCTGCTGATTCATGTAGAGGAAGAATAAGTCAAGTGAAGAAGCATGAAGGTCTCCTTTGAGTTCTCTGGTTTTACATGTCTGATTAGATTCAACTTTATTGTCATTGCACACAGCACAAGAACCATCAGGACATTACTAATAATCATCAGGTAATCACCAAGTCCTGTAAAGGTAGCCATGGGTGACAAGCAACACATAACAGATTTCTTTTTTTTTTTTGCTATTTATTCAACAGTGGAAGCTGGTTGCCGTCTCTGTGGAGTTTGCAGGTCCTCTCTGTATCCCCGTAGGGTTTTCTTCCAGCTGCTCAGGGTTAATACCACATCTACAAAGAAGTGCATGGCAGGCGGACTGGAAAAATTCACCCCAATGATGAATGTGTTAATAATCCTGGCTACGGACTGGCACTCTGTGCAGGGAGTGGTCTGTCTCATTACGCCCTGTTCTGGGGGGCAGGCGGGCAGGGGGGCGGGGGCATTTAGCCAGGTTAAACCCCTCAACATATCAGGCTCATAACAGCCAAAGGACCTGTGCAAACACGTACCACAAGGAGACCTTCCATCTGAGCACCAGGCACATTAAGTGTGTAGTCTTTGTTGAGAAGTGCTGCTGTCCACCCAGGTTGTAGGTGTCGAGGTGCTTAGAAGAATTTATATTTGTATCACAAATTCAATTTTTGTTTAGGGTTTTCTTGTCGTTTTTTATTTTTTGTAATCTTATTTTGGTTTACTGTCTGTGGTGGCATGGTGGCGCAGTGGGTAGCGCTGCTGCCTTGCAGTAAAGAGACTCGGGTTCGCTTCCCGGGTCCTCCCTGCGTGGACTTTGCATGTTCTCCCCGTGTCTGCGTGGGTTTCCTCCCACAGTCCAAAGACATGCAGGTTAGGTGGACTGACGATTCGAAATTGTCCCTAGTGTGTGTGTGTGCCCTGCGGTGGCTTGGCACCCTGCATGGGACTGGTTCCTGTGTTGGCTGGGATTGGCTCCAGCAGCACTCCTGTGTTCGGATTCAGCGGGCTGGAAAATGGATGGATGGATTTACTGTTTGTTATTTTAACTCAAAGTTTTGTGTTTCCTGTACATATCTTTATTTAGTGTTTTGTGTGGATTTCAGTTTGGATCCAAAGTTATGTTTTTTGTTTAAGGTTTTCTTGTTGTTAATTTATTTAATTTTTTTATATTTTTATTTTGGTTTACTGTCCAGGTGCTTAGACTAATTTATATTTGTATCACAAATTATATTATTATTTAGGGGTTTTTTTTTTTTTGTTTAATATTTATTTATTTATTTTGTATTTTTTATTCTGGTTTACTGTCCCTTATTTTAACTCAAAGTTTTGTGTTTCCTGTATATATCTTTATTTAGTATTTTGTGTGGATTTCATTTTGTATCCAAAGCTGCATATTCCCTGTGGTTCATTTAAAATTTCTGTAAAGTGCTTTGAGCATGGGAGAGGTGCTACATATAGTAAATAAAATGTATTATAAAATGTAGGCTAAATCTGTGGAACATTTCACTAAACTTCTATAAACCCTCTTTTGTAATCTGCCTTTCCAGTAATTATATCATAATGTATAGAGATCTGAATTATATATTTAGCTCCTTGTTGTGTCAATAAGTACCCAGCATTTGTCCACTGCTTTTTTTTTTTTGTTTTTTGTTTTTTGTCTTCCATCCTGTGGGGTGGCGTTATGTGCCACCACACCTGCTCAAAGCGCTCTGTTCTGTAGTCACCTCGGGCACTGGAAGAAATGAGGAGGACTTGGAAACCTTTATTGACGAGCGTATCAACTGTGGCCACTGGAGGGTGGGTGACCAGCTGGCCTCGGTCATTCTGACCTTCATGATGCACTAACTGATTACCATGAGACCTACTATCTGATTTGCTCGTTTCTGTCTTGTGACTTGTAGACCTCCAGAGGTTTATTTTTTCTCCTATGGCCATCATAGGAGTTTTTTGTTTTCCTCTCCTCCATTTCAGCTGGTGAAACATTCACATTCAGGAATCAAGAACTTCATCGACATCCTAAACCAACGGAAACTGCTATGGACTGTTCTGTTTGGTTTTGTATCTTTTCATTAACTTTAACAACATCAAACTGTTTCTACTAAATGGATTGCCTAGGTAGAATGTAGATACTACTATATATATTCATTAATATGTATATACATATATATATATATATTAATTTGGATCTGGCTGTTCTATTGTGAACTGTAATGTATAAATATATAAATAATTTAATTAGAAAATGTTTTTCTGATAAGAGTGAAGTTTGTTTGGCTCTTTAGTGGTTACATGTTGCTTAACAATAACAAGTTGATTTTGTATTTAGTATATTTACATTTATTAGAACTAATCATAGTATTAATTAATAAAAATAATCCAAGTAGATAGATAGATAGATAGATAGATAGATAGATAGATAGATAGATAGATAGATAGATAGATAGATAGATAGATAGATAGGAAAGGCACTATATAATAGATAGATAGATAGATAGATAGGAAAGGCACTATATACTAAATAGATAGATAGATAGATAGATAGATAGATAGATAGATAGATAGATAGATAGATAGATAGATAGATAGATACTTTATGTGGTATATCTTTGTTTTTGTTGATTAATCTGTGGAAAGCACCTTGAGTTGCATGATAAGCTGATAAAGTTTTGGTTTTTTTTTTAATCCACGCTCTCAAGTATAATTTTGCTTATTTGTTTTTTTGAGATTTTATCCTATCATACCCTCCCTCAGTATTTTCAGACACCTCCCTCAATATTTTGGTCTGGCACAAGGACTCATGCTAGTGCTGCCAGTTTGGCCTCAGACCTGCTCACACAGTTCTGTCTCCATCATCCTCTGAGTGGTCCTTCCTGTTGGACATCTCTTCTGCTTAATGTTTCATTAATGTTCTAATACATGATATCATCCTTCACCTATTTGTAAAAGTGACAACGAGAATAAAGATCTACCTTTCTATCTACCTATAACCGTAGAAAAAGAGTTTCTTTGTGGAATGTTGGGTGCCTCTTTAAGAATAACCAGCACCCGGGGTCCAAGCACATATCAGACTGCACAATATACAGTAGTGCCTTTAGAGCACCACAGCGCACTCCTTAAAATTCTTATATGTCCTGTCTTTGGAAAAATGAAACCTTGCGTAGTGTAATTCCACTGCCGTGTCTCACTTTCATGCAGACACAGGATTTAAAAATGTGCAAAAATGGAACAGCTGGAATTATGTAAATAATCTCTGAAAAGGTGATTATGTACCCCTCAGCTGACACCCACGCTCAAATATTTAGGGATATCAAAGATACAGTGTATCCCCCCCAAGCATTCCCATAACATCACCAGTCACCACTGTGCCTGCATGTACACCTACATGACAAGGAAACAGTAATAGAAAGAAAGAAAGAAAGAAAGAAAGAAAGATGACACAGGCCACCATTTATCCATTCATTTTGTTTTAGTCTGGAGATGGGACCTATCCAGGCCGCTTTGCGTACGAGGCAGGACAGGCTGGAACACCAGAAATTACATAACCCGTCAACTCCCACACCCAGCCTCACATTTTTGCCTTTGCCACTGAAATTCCGAAAAAGCATGAAAACTTTTCACGGAAGTCCTCCATTCTAGAGATCGAACCGTGGTTCAAATAGTGAGCGATGGTAGAAATACTGCTCCGCCAGCGCGTTGCCAGGCACATGCACCCACATGCGATGGGGAGTTACACGAGATCGATCTCTTTTTTAAAAATCTATCCACAGCATACCATTAGAATCTCGTGTAACCCGCGTTCATATACAGTACATACATGGAAGCACGTGCTTAATGATAAATATCCTCAATGCATCCCCTCCTATTGCATTCTTTCAAATATATAAATAAATCATTCAGATAGGAGCGCAGATCGCGAGACGGGGGCATGCGCGTCAGAATTTTTTTTTTTTTTTTGGTCATTCAAAGGCTCCTTTCCTGCCGCCCAGGGAGTATTGATTAGAACCTTTCACCCCACCCCCGCCAAAACACAAACGCATTCCTTCCAAACCCATCACCAGCCCCCATCTTCCCTCTCAGTCCAAAACGTTGCATTTGAAGCCAACAGATGGCCACACGGTTGCTACACAAACCTCGGCTCTGGTTTATATATGAGTGGATTAAGTCACACACTGACGGGCATGCGCGAAGCGGGCGCGCGCACTCACACACTTAAGCACACATTGCACATTACAATCAGCAGTGAGAGACTCTCATCGACACCCACTTCTTCTGCTCGTGAAAGGGGACGGCCCTCCAGTTTCTCTCACACCACGTGGTTTCCTTTTTGCAAACAAAAAAATTGACTCAATTTTTTTCAGGTCGATTTTATTTAGAGGCGGTGCCAGCGGCTGCAAGAAGGTCCTGTGACAGCGTTGGGTACGACTGTACGAGGTTTGGGGCAACGCGAAGGGAACATTTTTTTTTTCTGATCCCGCCATACTACCCCGGCTTCAGTTTGATCCGAGACGAAACTCTTCATTTAATAATTTTCCAAGAGGGAGGTCTTACTATTTTTTTCCCAGTGGCTCAGTTTCTCAGAAGCGTCCACTCTTCGCCTTCCATTCAATTGATTCGAACATTTTCAGTTCCGCTTAACTTTTCGTTTGAGTTGTCGGCTTTGTGACACTTGCATTTTTTCTGATTTGTTATTTGCAATACCTGTTTGTTGGACTGAGTCAAAATATTTGCTTCAACACCTCTAAACCGTTTCGGTTTTTCTGGGGGGGGTGACGATCTTACTATCCAACATGAACAAGCTATACATTGGAAATTTGAGTGAAAACGTGACACCAGAGGACTTAGAGAAAGTCTTTCAGGACTGCAAGATTCCATTCACCGGACAGTTTTTGGTAAAGACTGGCTATGCGTTTGTCGATTGTCCAGATGACCAATGGGCAATGAAAGCCATCGAGTCATTTTCTGGTAAGCTGTTTAATGCATGGATCTTCCTTTGCATATGTGTTGTGTGTGTTGGGGGTGGGGGTGGCTGATGGGAATAATCAATATAGTAGCCATCCTCTAATTACTTTATGCTGAGTTCATTTTGGAACGCTGTTTACAAATCATAAGAGAAAAGACGCGTTGTCTTGCTTTTTTTTTTAGAAAGTAGAATGAATGTCAAACATGTAGCACTCGAACTGCCATAGGCGGATGTATGGGAGTGTACTGTCAGTAAGCTGTTGTTTTATACATTAGACCAACTTTCACGGGGCGTAATCTAGTTTCTTTAAAAAAAATAATAACAATAAAAACATAAAATAAGTGAAGCCGATTTCGGAACGGGGGATGCACGGAGAAGCCACGAGAGGTGGAATGGACCGAGTTCCTAAAAGCTTTTGGCCCCCCAAGCCGCCCATCCAGAGTGGCGTCGCCCTTGCTGCTTTGGCTTTCTATACATTCAGAGCTATACGGTCGAGTCTCCTCCAGCTCCACCCTCCCCTCCCCCCTTTGCCAAATAATGGGCCATTATAGATTAGAATTCAATTACATCGGAACAAAAATACCCGTTGAGCGGGTCCAAGGGCGGCGAGCAGGGCTCTTGGGGTGTCCTCTACTTTCAAGAAGGAGGCGCCCAGCACCTTGAGCGCTGTTTTGGAGAAATGTGGATCGAAATTGCGCTTTACATTTCGGCTGTATTTTGCACGTTTCACGTAGCATGTGATGTGTTGTATAGAAGCGCGAAGATCGCCATGCTGCCAGTGATAAAACTCTTTTCCTAACGCCCGGGTGCAGGATCAGTCCAAGCAGGTCACCGCACCGTAAACATCAGGCACACAACCTCATTTATTATCATCGTTACACTAATTGATATGATAATAAAGTCAAATAAGCTTTGAAGTATTAATCGCCGTGGCCACTTCATAATTTAATTTGTTTACTAAGAAAGTTAACTCCGAGCTTCATGTTGGAGAAAAAAAAAAAAAGAAATTATCGATTTGATGGTTTTCTGCAGAGAGGCATTTAATGGTTTTCAATGGGCAGGAAACTTTTTCTCTTTTTTTTTGGCATTTTAAATAGACGAAAACAACAGGGTAACGTGTTACAAAATAATGTTGTATACGTTCATTAAAGATGGCTTCAAATTTGTTATGATGTTTTGTGAGAATGTATGTGGTGGTTTAAATAAACTTCTATAGAATGGATTTGTTTGTGAAATTACTCTGTAAAACGTTTTGTTCATGTTTTTTTTTTTTCTTTATATATTGTGAACTCTAATATAAAAGTTAAGATGATCGATACAAATTACAAGGAATCAAAACACGGCTTAATTTTGTTTTTAGGAAAAGTGGAGCTGCACGGTAAACGCATTGAGGTGGAGCACTCAGTCCCTAAAAAGCAAAGGTATTTTTTTTAATATATATATGTATATATGAATTTATTATTGAATCGTCGAATGTTGTATAACATTTCTGAATGCTTATTTGCATGACGACTTGAAAGAAAAATAAAAAAGAAAAAAAAAAAAGAAAATTGCTTTGGGACCAGTGAGCAATGTGGCGGTCGTTGAAAGGGCCAGGGTCAGTGGTGGGTCGATATGGGCTAGCTTGTTTCTAAAAGTTTATAGAGTGGCTGGAGGGTTTTGTGCAAGGAAGTTACTTCGTGTCTCCCTTTTCAATGGAAGTGAATGAAACTCACACTGTTGGGAGAAATTATTGCTGGGACACCACATGCTGCATGGGACTGAGGAGAAGGAAGCTGAAGGTGGAGATTTGCTGCTGTGTGCTCGTCTTGCTTTCTGAAAGTTCCAAAGTGCGTGTCATGTACAGCTTGTTTTCAAGTTATCAATGAATATTTGTGTGATCATTCATTTGAATTTTAGCTGCCAGCGTTCACAGAGTATATTGTAAATGTGTGGTTTGACTGGAAAACTGATTTAATGGGTAAACTTGTAGACATATTTAAATTTTAAAGGGGTTCAGTAGCCTGCTTTATTATCCCCCTTTTTTTTTTTTTTTTTTTTTTTTACAAATCACCTAGAGCTCAATTTTCAAATACGAAAAAGATTTATAATCAACTAGTCATGTGAACGTACAGTCAGCGCACGTTTTCATTCAACTGAATAACTCACACACACACAGAGACACACACCATATACTTTTATGTGAAGTTCTAAAGGATCACTCTGGAAAGCTTCATAGCCAACCAGGTTTCTCCATATATTGCAGTTTCACTCATACATGCAAGCAAATAACTACCACAAACACTTTTATCAAGGGGAATTTTTGAAAAAGTTATCTGAATATATTGGATATTCGTGTATTATTACAAGTAATATGCACTATACATACACACATAGCAGGAAATTCCTTAGGATTATTTGGAAAAGCTGTATGGCAAATAAACATTTTTACTGTATTATAAATCCACATGTATTTGTAAGCAAAACAGACACATACATGATATATACATATTGTATGCACTTATCAAGGAAAATTTGTGAAAAGTTTCATAACCAAGTAGTTATCTGAATATATTGGATATACATGCCTTAACAAAAGAAATACACACTCTACCTATAGAAGTAACTGGAAATTCTTTAAGATTATTTTGACAAAATTCCTAGTGTGTGTGTGTTATAAATTCACAGGTACATAATTCATTCATATATATATATATATATATATATATATATATATATATATATATATAGTAAGATTTTATAAAGAATAATTTTTGAAAAGCTTCATAGCCAAAAAGATAAGTGTATATCCTATTAGTTCATATGTGCTTGTGAGCAAATACCAACCACACATTATGTATATATATATATATATATAAATATATACATAGCTTGAATTTATAATGGATCATTTTTTAAAAGCCTCATAGTTAATAAGATATGTGTACACACTTTAAATTTATATATACATGTAAGAAAAATCCTACATTTTTATTATGCTATATTTGTATAGTATGACTTTATAGTGGATCACTTTAAAAGCCTAAGAGGTAACAAGTTTTGTGTACATGCTTCAAATTTATATACAAATGTAAGCAAATATCAGTGGTTCATTATACTGTATGAATTTATAATGAAACATTAAAAAAAACCCTCATAGTTAATAAGATCTGCATAGATGCTTTAAATGTATGTACACATGTAAGTAAATTTGAATGGTCTATTGTATTGAATAATATTGAATAAAAAGCCTTATAGTTAATCGGATATGTGTTCATGCTTTATATTTTTATCAAAGTAAATATTAATAGACCTGATTATGAACTATAAACAATTAGATGTGTGTGTATTGAATAAATTCATACAAGCTATAAACAAACACACATTTTATTTATATATGTATATATTTGTATAGTATGAATTTATAATGTAACATTTTTGAAAAGATGCATTACCAGTGATATATGTGTATATACAGTTAATTCATACATATACATACATACATACATACATACATATATAATGTACTGTATATATGTAGATAGATACTTTATTAATCCCAAGGGGAAATTCACATGTATGTATATATACAGTATATATATATATATATATGTGTGTGTGTGTGTGTGTGTGTGTGTGTATATATATATATATATATATATATATATAACAAAATACCTTGCACATATCATATATAGTATGAATATACAATGATAATTTTTGAAAATTTCACAGCCAAATAATATTTGCATATTATCAGGCAAATACCAAATATGCACACACAGCTCATATTATATATTGTTAATTTATAAAGCATTTTGGAACAGTTCATACCCAACAAGTTATGAGTTGCACATACACCCCCAAGTAACTCCCTTACACAATATGCATACATACACGTGCAGTAGCGACGTATAATTTTGAAAATGTTCAAAGTCAGCAAGTTATCTCAATATCCTACAAGTTGACACAAACATTTGAAAAACACCATAGACGTTCGTTGCATATACGAGCAGTACGAGATTATAAATAAAAAGTTTATATACATATTTACACGCGCACGAGCAAGGGAGTAAGGCACCTAGATATGTGTAAGGCATTGAGTAATCAGTAACTGAAGGTCATTCTTTCAAATGTTCCTAACTAGCACATTGTGTGTGTGTGTGTGTGTGTGTGTGTGTGTGTGTGTGGAGTACACAGGCACATGCACAGGGTAGAGGGCTGTAGACACCATCATGTTTAAAGAGCTGGATTACAACTCTGCATTTGAAAGGCTCATATTGGGTTTTACTTTTTCCTTCAGTGAAAACGTGTTTTTGTCATCAAGAGATTTCCTGCTTGGACGTTTTCATTGTCTTGTTAATTCGCATTAGAAAGAAATAAAGAAAGAAACTTCATTTTTGGTCCATGCGGTTGAGTTGTGGCCGTTGATTGCTTTAAACAAATGTGAAAGTGTTTCGTCTAATTTGAACTGTACTTGCTAAGCTAAGATCAACACAATCGAATTGAGGGACTGCTTTATATTTTTTTAGATGTAAATGTATAACTAGTACAACGCTTACAAATGTTGTATTTATGAATTCTTAAAAGTTCCAAATAAACTGTTAGGGTGATTTTATGATTATTTTTTTTTTAATTGATGAAAAAAGTTTGCCATGGTGGCTCCCAATCAGTTGTGTTGTTCCTCGCCATCACAAAATGAAGGTGGTGGAGTCGACGCCGAAGCTTTATTCTATATGACTCTGGGCCTGCTAGGCGTTGCCCTTCAGGGATTCGTTTGCAATTTACGATTTGTTTACGTGAGCTCGCTTTAGCTCCCGCCACGTGTGGAGTGGCCGAATTGAACAAAATCGAGTTTGTAAAGTAGCAGCAGCAGCATTGTCAATGCACACTGGGGCCACACATTTCCTGCCTGCACTGCCTTGTGAGCGCCTTTCTGCAGACAGGCTCATTCTGGTTCTTCATGTTGACTGCACCAGGGTCGTGGATTAAAGGGGCCAAAAAAAAAAATCTGTTCAAAACACTCGCACTGTCCACTCTGCACACACTTTAAAGAGGCACTTGATAAATGCTTTTTAAAAAGTTTTCAGTTCTTCCATCAGTATAATCCTCTTGCTTTTATTTTTTATTTCATATGGAATAATTCTGAGCGTAACTGTTAACGCAACACCACCAGCAAATTCTATTAATAATGGATTTTTATTCTGTCTCTGTTGTCTGGATTCTGTTCATGTTACACAATGTTTGGATGTCTGGAAAATGCTGCTTATCATTATAGCAGGCTGGAATTGCTTTCATGTTACAGAAAACTGTTGTAGGGCTTTGAAATGTGGACTCGTAAGCAATCAAAATAACACACTAAAAATAAAAGTTTAAAATAACACACGCCTGAGAAAAAAAATAAGGCAATTGAAACCCATGGTGTAAGAACAAATCTTCATCAAAAATCTAAAATAAATTCTTGAGAAAAGCCCAGTGCTTGCTACACAAGTCCCCCATAGTGTTCAAATGTGCCCGAGCACGTGCTCCCTCCCTCCCTCAAACCCCAAATTGCGCGCTCACGTCACTCGACTGAAAATGGTGGGCAAACTGGCAGCGCACTCCCCTCACTATTCCATGTGCCTCACACTGTCCCCCTAGGCCGCACTCTCTCTCTCTCTATCTCTCTCTCTCTCTCTCTCTCTGTCTTCTTCCGCTTGGGACCATATGAGCTAATAACTCTCCAAACTGGTAAATGATCAGTTTATTGTGGACCCTGAAAGGATTTCATCTTTTGTTAGAGCAAAATGTTTCACCATTCTGTTTACGCAAGGGGTGATTGTGCACCATTTTATCCCCCAGTTGATTTTTGTTTCGTATCTCAATAAATCCAGGTCTGCAAGTTGTGCTCGACCATTAAGGACGATTTTACAATGAAAATCGTCTACCTGTTTCTGTGAAAATCGTCGTTAACAAAGAAAAGTCTACGACACCACTGAGCCATGATACAACAATCCACAATTGACAAAATGTGTACTACATGTAGAAAAAATCACATCGGGGGCAACCTTATATTAATTTCAATTTGTATTATACACAATTAAAATAAAAATCTTTTAAATTAGAAATAAAAAATATTCAAATTTTGTTTGGATCATACAATGTGGTTGTATATAGCGCTCGCTGCTTCCTGCCTTTTGAGACACGTGGCGTTTGTATCTTTATTTAGCAGAGGCTCCATTTAGAAGATCATTTTACCTTGCTCTGTTCTTAAACAATTCGTTTAAACATTCCCCTTAAATCTAAATTATAACTGTAACCTAAATTATAACCCTGTTTAAAAAAAAAATCTTACGTGTATAAACATGCATTTTATCAACGGCAAAAAAAATCTTTTCAAAAGACAGAAGAAGACTCGTTAAAATCAACAGCGTAGTCCGCAATTTTTAATTTTTAGCCCATTGGTGTGAAAGTTGAATTTAAACTGCAAAACTTTTATTTTTTTAGAACATGTAAATATTTAAAAAGAATTGTCTGGGAAGACGGTCAAAAATCTAAAAATTTGATGAAAATCAAAGAAAAGTCTTCACAAATATTGAAAAGCACGTGTGTGTGTGCAGAGAAAATCTTTAGTGCAGCGGCTGTGATTTTCATATTCGTAACTGATCTACAGTAGTGGTGTTTATATACGAGCACACATACACACACACACATACACTGGGGGTGTGAATTAATAAATACACATCCATATCGAGTACAGAAAAGTGACTGCGTTTCTAATTTGTATTGTCTGCTCCTAATTGATTTGACTCTGACATGAAGTGTTGCTTCTGTATACCTAGGAGGTATGATGGGTGAGGGTCTCCAGAATGAAGGGGGGTTGTTTTCTTAAAAAAAAAAAAGTAGCTAGTTAGCTTTGTAAAAGGCAACTATGTGAAGTGTGAAGCTCTTACTCTAATTTTGACTCAATTATAAAGAGTATACCTGTTCCATTTTGTGGATCATTTTTGAGCATTTAATGTCTGTATTGCTCTCTGCAACCCCCTGAATTGGATTAAGAATGTTTCTATCTATCTATCTATCTATCTATCTATCTATCTATCTATCTATCTATCTATCTATCTATCTATCTATCTATCTATCTATCTATCTATCTATCTTTCTGTTGTAGTAGCTTTTCATGTCTGTCTATCTCATGTTTTTCATATCTAGGTATGTAGGTATGTTTGTATGCATTTATCTTTTATATAATGTCTATCATATGAGTATGACATCTCTTTGAAAGTTCACATTGGTGCCTGTATATTTCAGAGTGTGGAGTTCCTTTATACCAACAGCAATGTACTTTAATAATGTCTCACATTGACTGGAATTGCTCATTTTATCTCACACTAAGTCAGAAGCTTTTCCTTTTTTTAGTTTTTGTTCATTTTAGTCAAACAGGTGTTCATTTGTCAGGGGTTTGTTGATTGCCATAATATATTTAATTATTGAGCATTTGTATAAAAAAAAAAAAAAGCAAATTCCTCCTAAGAAAAAATAAGGTGCTATCAATATAGCAGCTCTGTATTAAAATAAGTGGGTCCAGCAAAAAGGTGTATGTGTGTTTAAATGAAAAAATACTTATGATAGCTTCTAATGTTCAACTTCCTAACTTTCTTCATAACTCAGTTCTGAACGGAATTTTTGCTGTTGCATCATCACTCTCTCTTTCCCATAGTCTCTTATCTGTGTATCTGTCTGTCTCTCTTTTAAATAGTGTCCTATCTATCTATCTATCTATCTATCTATCTATCTATCTATCTATCTATCTATCTATCTAATATTGCCAACTATACTAAAGTATCTATCTATCTATCTATCTAATATTGCCAATTATACTAAAGTATCTATCTATCTATCTAATATTGCCAATTATACTAAAGTATCTATCTATCTATCTATCTATCTATCTATCTATCTATCTATCTATCTATTCAGTTTGTGTGTGTGTGTGTGTATATAGAATATATGCAATATGTATTTGTATATCTAGAATGCAATTGTCTGTCTCTTGATTACTTGTGAACTAATGGCACTAGAATCTTCATCTTAAAAGCTTATGACCTCAAATGTTCCTGAAATAAAAAAAAAGGTTAATAAAATGTTTCATTTTAGGACCATATATACACACGTTTCCCTAGTATATGTACATAATAACCCTGTATATATAATATGTGTGTGAGTGCCTGTCTTTGTGGAATTGCCTACTGACAGACGGACAGTTTATTCTATAGATGTTACTAAATAAAGCAGCTTGTAGTGAATGCACACACTATACGGTTTTATTAACTTTATATGCTTGGGAGACAAGTGTTTGTAGGTATTCTTATAAACCGTGACGCGTGTACAGTGTGGTACAATCCTGTGAACTGCGCTCGGCTGATCCTGCAGGTCATCTTAGCGATGCCTTTAGCCTTTGTGATATGTCTGCGTAGCTGAGTATTTAGTTTGTGGTTTTCGACACTGACAGTCCACTCAGACCCCACACTCTGCTTCTTCGGACCCCTAAGTGGCTCCAGTTTCCCCAGCTCTCTTCCACTGACTCAGGTGTGTGCAGAGAACATGGAAGAGAAAGAGCTAAAATGTACTCTGATTTCTTATGAAGTTGTTTTGGTCCTCTCCAAAAAAGAAACTAATTGGCTGTGTGTTCTCTTGTTCTAGTTTTTGCGGACTATTCTGGAATGACAGCTCAAGTTAGCTGTTACACAATAAGTTGAAAGGGAAACGCTGAATGTTTAGTTGATGTCCCCATGTTTCACAAGGAGGTGGCTTCCCTTGTTTTGCTGTATCTATTACTTTGTACTCGGGAGTTGATGGTGTTTTGTTTTTCTCTTTGGCTTCTGCCCTTTTGATGATGCGTGTGGCCTGTTGACCACGGTTTTGAACTGTCTGTCAAATGATTAACTCAGAATTTCTGTAGGACACACCAGATAATATAAGCATTCTGGCTTCAAATTGTACCAGAAGCATCAGATCTATATATTTTTTTTTTTTTTGGCCAAAACTGGTTCTCATAGTCTGTCTCCCTTGGTTACATGTCTCTGAAACTTTTACAACGAATACAATTAAAATAAATTGCTCTCCAATAAAAACAGAGAGTTTAACACTTTGCTTTAAGCAATTAATCTCATTTGCTTATGTGCCTGTTTATGAGAGCCAATGATTCTGGGGTGCTGCTCCATATGCAGATGAACGTCCTTTTTTTTTTCCTTTGTGAAAACATACTCTGTGATGTCACTTCCTGTATAGAGCACAACTGCCCCCACAAGTATGGAAATAGGGTTAAAAGTTTAAGTTTAAAGCTCAACTAGTGAGGATTGGCTTATTTAAGGCTGTAAGATACGGTGCAAGTGCAGAAAGTTCCCAGACCTCTCTGCCGTGTAGAGCTGTAAGAGACATGCAAGGCGTCTCCTGCATTTTAAGCTTTTTCTTAACACAACAAACCCTCTCATACCCCCCAAACCCCACCCTCCTTCCCATCTGGCCAGATCTGAGAAATTCACCTTTCTATTCTTATCCCACCACTGCCTCCGGATACTGGTATTAAATTGCAGAATGGGGGCATTTTAAAGTAGGACTGCAGTATCTCTGTCATTGTGCTGGGTGCATGTGTGAGAAGGTGTGTCAGGGAAGTGGGGAACCTCTTAAAGATGAGTTTCAAAAAATAAATAAATTCCACGTGGGACACTGTGTGGCAGCCATTTGCCTTGATGTGCACTTGTGTGCCAAGATTGACTTTATGGCAGTCAGTGGTCAACTTTTAAAGTGTTTGTGACAAGCCAGACTTTCTGGAAGCTGTTGACCCACATGTGCTGTCACATAACCCTCATGAATTGTCTCTGAGGTTCAAGTGATGATTTAATGAAACAGAAATGGCTTCTGTGCAGTAGAGACTGTTGTGTAGGTGATGTGTGTGCACAAGCTGAAGAGGCAAGTGGCACGACGTGGAAAGCAACATTCATGAGGCTGGCTTTGCTCTGTGGTGGGCTGGCATCCCCATCCACTGTAGCTCTTGTTCTCGATTATCTACCTGCTACCCCGAGTGAAAAGACATCTGGATTATTTTGAAATCAGTTTTGCACAAAATGTATGAATTTCTTCAAAATCGTTTCATTTATTGACTTCTTTCACCCTTCTGGGAAGTTCAGTTTGTGCAGATCATCCAAATGATTAAGTAATGTTTTCTGAATGATATGACTTGGAAAAAAAAATTTTGTTTCATATATTGCCCCCTGTGTATGTAAATTACTTGTGTCTGTGTGGAAAGAAGTTGGGAGGGTTGCAAAAGAATTTTGACAACAAAAAAAAAATTTAAAGAAGACTCAAGACCCAAAGAGACAAACTTTGAGCTGTTGGACCTTCTTGTGAACCTCACTGTGTTTGAACGTGAAAGAGAAAAGGGCGGCAGTAATGTTTGTCTGAAAAAGGGGGGATAAATAAGGCAAAATAAGAAATAAAATAAAAAACATGTAATTAACTGGGAAGAAATGAAAATTTAACTTGTATCTTTATCATCTGATGCGGCACTTTTCTAGCTTTGTTTAGAAGTACTTGGAAACATTAGAGTGTATCGTCTGTGAAGGAAAAAAATAAAGGTGCAAATATATATATATATATTTCATTATTTGTATTTAAAATACATATCTCTATGTTATGACATATTTCATAATGATATACGACATATTTCATCCCTTGTACTTAAAATACATATCTCTACGTTATATATATTTATATATATAGATTTCATTACTTGTACTTAAAATACATATCTCTGTGTTATAGATATACAACATATTTCATTATTTGTACTTAAAATACACATTCCCTGTTATATATAATTATGCTTACAAATTAGAAATGCAATAAAGTGTTGAGATTTCATCAGTTGATGCAGCTCTTCCTGATCTGCATTTTTATATAAATAATATGAATGAGTGTAGCCTTAATTATTGTGTATGTGAAAAGGAAAAACGAAACAGGTGAACAGTGGCTGAAAACAAGAAAATGAATATGAAAAATAGAGGAAAAATATGTAAATACACTTAAGAGAGTCAATGTGTACAAACTGTGGAGTGTTCATTCTGTAATTTCTGATATACATTCATAACAACAACAACAACATGTATTTCTATAGCACATTTTCATACACACAGTAGCTGAAAGTGCTTTACATAATAAAGAATAGAAAAATAAAAGACACAATAAGAAAACTATACATATACAGTACATATACAGTAAATGAAGTCTTGCAGTAGTTTGTATCTTTTGTATCTCAAGAGGAGAAAAATGAAACAAAAATGGCAAAAAAAAAAAAAAACAAATAAATAAAGCTAATAAAATGTGAAAAATAACAAATTGTATCTTTATAGCCTGATGCAGCCTTTTTGTTGCTCCATTTAGAAGTAATTGAATTGGAGAAGGGCTGCATTAGAGTGTGTTTGAAAAGGGGAAAAAATAAAAGTACAAATAATGAAATCTATACAATGTATTTGTATATTATTATCGGGGCTTAAAATAGATAAATGTATTTGTATATGTATGTAGTGAAATCAGAAACACAATGGAGTGTCGATGCCGCCCTCCTCTAACTCCTGATGTACATTTTATTTAAATAACGCGAATGAGTGAAGCCTGCATTAGTGTGAAAGTGAAAAGGAAAAATGAGGTGAATATCCGCTGAGTGACTGAAAAGAAAAGAATGAACGTGAAAAACTTCAGAGATACAATATATATATATATATATATATATATATATATATATATATATATATATATATATATATATATATATATAAAAAAAAGTTCATCGATTTAATAGAGCCCTGCTGTAATTTCAATGTACATTCGAAATGCAGTAAAGGAAGTCTTGCAAAAGGAGAAAAGTAAAATAGGAAAAATAAAGCAAAATCACAAACAAACTTAATAAACTGTGAAAAATAACACGATAAACTGTATCGTTATCACCTGATTAAGAGCTTTGTTTAGAAGTAGCTGAATCCAAGAAGGGTCGCATTATAGAGTCTGAAAAGGAAAAAAAAATCTATGCAATATCTATGGAATTTATTTCATCATTTGTACTTAGTACTATGGTGGTGTACCGTGTTAGCCTTTATGAATGTAATGAGAAGTCAAGCAAAATGACCCCTTTTATTGGTTAACTAAAAAGATTGCAATATTATTACAATATAGTTAGCCAATAAAAGGGGTCATTTTGCTTGAATTTTCATTGTTTGTACTTAAAATATATATTTATATTTCTATATCTATGTTTAGAAATTAGAAGCACAATGGAGTTTTGAGAGTTTGAAGCAGCCCTTCCATAACTCCTGATAGGAGTTTTTATATATATATAATACAGTATATATATATAAATTATGTGTATATGAATGAGTGAAGTAATGGAAAAAAAGAGGTGAACAATCAACTGAAAATAAGAAACTGAATAGAAAATAAAATGTGTACAGAAACTTAGATAAAGATACAGTGGGCTGTTCAGAGTTCATCCATGAATGTAGCCCTGCTGTAATTCACAATTATACATTTATATACAGCATAATTATACAAAGTCTTGCAGTACTTTGTATCTAAAAAGGAAAAAAAAAATAACAAGTGAACATCAGAAGACTAACTGAGAGAAAAAAAATGAAAACAGTGAAGCAATTGAAGTAAAATAAATGTATAAATACAATGGGATTTTGATGGTTCACTAAATGATGCACCCCTTTCTTTAATTCCCTATAGTTGCATCTGTCTATGGGTATATAAATTATAAAAGACCTGCATTGTTGTGTACTTGAAATGTAAAATGAATTAAAAATAAATATAAATAGGAATAACAGAGAAAAGAAATTTATAATAAAGCTAAAAATGTAATATCTGGGCTGCTGAGATCTCAACATCCCATGTAGCCCTCCATACATATGTCTGTGCATACGATGTAAGTGGAGGGCTGCATTCGTGTAGCTGAGAAGAAATTACTAAAAAATAAAAGAAGGTTAGTCTGATGCTGAAAAATAAAAACTAAAAGTTAGAAATACAATATTAAAGGACCTTTATCACCTGACGCAGCTGTGCATATGTTTCTATATGTAAATTAATTACAGAATTAGAGACTTATATGCATCTGCCAAGGGAACATCTGTTGAATGATTGAAAATAAAAAATAAATATGAAAAAGCTAAATAAAAAAAAATCTAGAAGTTCAATAAACTGTAGAGATTTCACCAACTGGTGTACCTCTGTGTTTATTATATATAAGAATTAGAATATATATGTATATGAATTAGTATATGAAGTGCTGGATTAGCCTGTAACTGCAAAAGAAGGTGAACATCAGAGGAATGTTTGGAAACAAAAAGTTAAAAATGAAAATGAAGAAATAAAATAAAATAAAGTTAGAAAGATGAGATTTGGCTCTAGAGGATTCATCAACTGATTGAGCCCTTGTTTAATTCCTTAATTTTATAAATGTGTGTATATACTGTATAGTATATGTGTATGTATGTGTGTTTATATTTATATATGAATGTATCCATGTGTATGTATATTTATTTAATAAATAATAATAATGAAGTATACATCGAGAGAGATGAACAAAGGGCTACTCTTACGTACAGCTACCTACAAAGTAAAAAAGGGAAGGTAATCCTGATGATGGAAATAAAAGAAATAAAATAATAAACCCAGAAATGGCTTCTTGAGGCTGTTGAGCTTTCATTGCTTAGCAAGTCCGTTTTCAGCT
This sequence comes from Polypterus senegalus, assembly GCF_016835505.1. Lineage (NCBI taxonomy): Eukaryota > Metazoa > Chordata > Cladistia > Polypteriformes > Polypteridae > Polypterus > Polypterus senegalus. The sequence continues at coordinate 13,268,460 of NC_053170.1, read as the reverse complement.
CTCTATGTATTTCTGTGTATGTCTGACATATTGGCTATGAATCGTGAGAGTGTCTGATTTATTTAGTATCTGCAAAGTGTAACCAAAAATAAAAATAAGAAAATGGAGACAAATAATAATAAAACAAAATATTTGGACTGATGAGCACTCATCATCTTCTGTTATCCTTAGGTATTTCACTATATTCTATATATAAGCATGTATATGAACTGGATGAAGGCTGCATCAGAATGTATACAAAAAGGAGAAAAATATTTTAATGAGTTAAAAATAAAATAGTCAAAATGAAACTGTTTGAAGTAGACGATCCTTTTAAACTGTAATGTACATTGTCACGTGTACATGAATTAAATGATTCATTAGAATGTATACGCTGATTAAAGAACAATGGTGGAAGTCAGTTTATTGATTTGCGACTTAAAGTCACAAAATAAAACGTTTGGTCCACTGAGCCTTTCTGGTGGTGTTGTTCGCTAACTTTTCTTATCTGTGTTGCTTATCGGCCCACAATGAAGTGTGAATCTGTGTTTACGGCGAGACACACCACAATCTCGGTTTAAATGACCATTTGTGGCGAAACTGTGATGACGAATTTCATTTCATAATATGAACCGGCTTATTACTGTACATGTGGTGACTGGTGCTGATAGAAGTTCATGTCAATTATGAGATGCTCCCTTTACAGTGTGTCTTGTGTTTTGTTTCATGGAATAAAATAACAGAAACTGACGTCAACTCGCACGGTGGCTGTTCTGCTGTGATTTGGGTTTTCTTGCTTGGTTGCCATTTTCCTGTGGAGCTCCTCCAGCAAAGTTGGAAAAAACGGAAGAACCACCAAGTAGATCTAAAGAGGCCACCATAAAAGATGGAGGGCTGTGCAAAGATAGACAATGTACTGTCCGGTTGTGTGGTGTCGTTTGTGTTTAATATTTAAAACAGGGGGATTACACAGAGACAAATGTTGAGTTGTTTGAAGACGTTTCCACCTGCAAGAATTGTATGGAAGAGTAAATTAAGAAAAAAAAAATCCTATTGAACAGATAAAGATAAATATTTAAAGTTACATTAGCTAAAAGAAACCAAACCAACAACTCCATGGTGCATTTTAACACTGGCAACGTACTGTCTTGTTGGCAGAAACCTCTTTAGCAAGCATTATGGCCAAATCACACTTTTAATTTCGAGGAAGTAGGAGGAGAAAAGACTCCAGAGGTGTTAGCATTTTTGATTAAATGCGCACCCTTTTTGTATTTCTTTGGCTTCCTGTTTGTTTAAGCCAAGGATCTCCACCAACTAATCCCATAATAAAGAAGGCCCAGAATTTGTAGACTTGGACTTTTGGCTTAAGAGCCTGAAAAAAATGTGATGGGTGTGGCTGGAAGAAGGTGCTAAGGACCATTAATGATAACCTTCTGTAAAGCAGCGCCATCCACTGACTTAACCCGGCGGTTCTCAACCTGTGGGGCGCGCCACCCTAGTAACAAAAAAGGGGGCGCGAAGATGTGAAAAAAAGAAAAGAATCGAAAATATGAAAACTACATCTATTGAAACCAAAACAAATGAACTTAAACTACATTCTGATACTAGAAAAATCAATATAGAGTTAGATAACTGTCGATAAAAGTTAAATAGGTATAATAAAACTTGCAAAAAATATAGGAATACATTTTATTAGGGTCTCAAAAAAACGTTAGGGGGGCGCGATTATAACTGTTAAGAAAAGTCAGGTCGCAAATACTTAAAGGTTGAGAAACGCTGACTTACCGGTTTGTACAAATTTGACGCTTTTGCACCTAAATAACGTCGTGTTAACATTTGTAAAATTTCAGGAGCAAACAAGAGGTCACAAAAGAGTATTTTCAGTTGAAAGCGTTTTGAGGGAACCATCGAAATCACCGTTCTGCTCGTGAAAGCTGATGATTTTTGCCATTAAACATACATAAGGTATGATCTATAACATTGTACTAATTATACAAGATAATAAGAAAACTCTTGAACAGTGGCGTTCTTTACCCACAGGGCTGATTCTCGTTGTCTTTGTTATTCACCCAGAAAGGATTTGTGATCTACAATACAATACAATACAATACAATACAATACAATACAGTTTATTTTTGTATAGCCCAAAATCACACAGGAAGTGCCGCAATGGGCTTTAACAGGCCCTGCCTTTTGACAGCCCCCCAGCCTTGACTCTCTGAGAAGACAAGGAAAAACTCCCAATAAAACCTTGTAGGGAAAAATGGAAGAAACCTCGGAAAGGCAGTTCAAAGAGAGACCCCTTTCCAGGTAGGTTGGGCGTGCAGTGGGTGTCAAAAGTAGGGGGTCAATACAATACAATATACACAACAGAACAATTCCTTAAGACAGCATAATAATAAAAATTTTAGAAGTACGGCTTAACAGTAGATGATATGACATAATTAGGTTTGGATATTTTTAGAGTCCTGGAGACCTCATCCATCTAGCTGCCTCCCCATTTGGCCATGCCACAGCTGAAACGTTGCTCCGATGAAAGGACCCCTCTTTCCCATGATTCCTGTGATCCTCCATCAGGGATGACTTTACCAACTATATCTGATCTCAACTATAAAATTCAGAAACTTTCTAACCATCCGTCCATCAAGCTGCTAAACCCCAAACACAGGGTCATGGGGGTTTGGTGGAGCCAGTGCAGGGCGCAAGGCAGGAAACAAACCCCGGGCAGGGCGCCAGCCCACCACAGGGTGCACACACCAGGGACAATTTCAGATTGCCAATGCACCTAACCTGCATGTCTTTGGACTGTTGGAGGAAACCCACGCAGACACGGGGAGAACTCTACGCAGAGAGGACCTGGGAAGTGAACCCGGATCTCCTAACTGCGAGGCGGCAGCGCTAACACTGTGCCACCCAGTGGCGTAGAGTAGTGGGGGCGGCAGGGGCGGCCCGCCCTGGGCGGCACTTTTAGGGGGCAGCAAAGAATTACTGTATATTTTAGTCTTTTAAATTGAAATACCTAAATAAGGGGGTGGCAAAACTTTCCTCCGCCCCGGGCGGCTGACACCCACGCTATGCCACTGGTGCCACCGTGCCGCCATTTTCTAACCAGGAATTAAAAAAACAAAAAAGTGTCTTGACGGTGTCTGAAAACTCCAGCAAAGGTGTTGCAGGGTCCCTTTGGGGTATTCAGGTTATCATCGAGGAACAATAAAAGATCGTCTTAAAAAATTGTTTGTATGGCTTTAGTAGTAGGGTGTTGTACCCTGTTAGCCATTATGGATGTGGTAAGAAGTTAAGCGAAATTACACCTTTTACTGGCTAACTAGAAAGATTATAATATGCAGACTTTTGAGGCAACTCGGGCCTCTTCTTCAGGCAAAATGTAATGTACTGATGATTGTACTAGTAATAATATTACATTTTATTTATACAAGGTGCCTTTCTAAAAACTCAAGAACACCGAACAAACAATAAATAAATAAAAAACACGTGATAAGCAACTTAAAACATCAGAAAATATAAAAAATTCAAACCAAACGGAGTCACTGTAATCATAAAGAAAAGGCCATTTTAAACAGCTGGGTTTTAAGTTTACATTTGAAAGTTCAGTTTGATTCGATATTTCTAAGCTCAGCGGGTAGTGAGTGCCAGAGCTTGGGAGCAGAGCGGCTGAATGCTGTGCTCCCCATGGTGGTTAGACGGGCGAGAGGGACGGACAGATGGATGGATGGATGGAGGAGGAGGGAATGGCAACATGAAGAAGGTTGGACAGGTATGGAGGGGTTGAGGTTATGATTGGCCTTAAATGTTCACAGCAGAATTTTAAAATCAATTCGAAACTTAATCGGGAGCCAATGAAGCTGCTGCAATGTGCTAATGATGACATCTCGCCTGAAGATGGGGCCCGAGTTGCCTCGAAAGCTTGCGTATTGTAATCTTTCTAGTTAGCCAATAAAAGGGGTCATTTTGCTTAACGTCTCCCTACATTTGTATGGCTTGAAATGCGAATGACAGTAAATGTACGTCAGCTTCACCTTCAGAAGGTTTTGTGAGCGGAAAAATGGAATCAAATTACAATGAAAATTAAACAAAACTCCCATAAAATGTTTTTCTCAATTTCCTCCTCTGCCCCGTATTTTAATTTTTTTTTTCTCTTTACGTGACATAAAGAAGGAATGAATGTATCAGGGTGAAGTGTGAGGTACCAGTAGTCCTCTTAAACTTGGGCCTTGAGGTTTGATGTTCCACTCTGACACCGATGCAGCGTGTTGTTAGTAAAAATGTAATTAAAAGTGAAATTTTCTGACTAAAGAAACAAAGTCACAGTGACTGGTTGTCTTTGTGATCGGTGCAAAACGTTTCAGTTGTCTTCCTCATCATGGATCATCCATAATGAATGCTGGGATGAGTTTCAATAATAAGCAAAATCACCAGGGCGGAATTAACACATAAAGTGCATACATGCAATACATCCATCCATCCATTATCCGACCCGCTATATCCTATCTACAGGGTCACGGGGGTCTGCTGGAGCCAATCCCAGCCAGCACAGGGCGCAAGGCAGGAAACAAACCCCGGGTAGGGTGCCAGCCCACTGCAGGGCGCACACACACGGGACAATTTAGAATCGCCAATGCACCTAACCTGCATGTCTTTGGACTCTGGGAGGAAACCCAACATGCAAACTCCATGCAGGGAGGACCCAGGAAGCAAACCCGAGTCCCCTAAGTGTGAGGCAGTGGCGCTACCCACTGCGCCACTGTGCTGCCCCACATGCAATACAATTTTTATTTTTGTTTAGCCCAAAATCACACAAGAAGGGTGCCAATGGGCTTTATGACAGCCCCCCAGCCTTGACTCTCTAAGAAGGCAAGAAAAAACTCCCCCCAAAATACAACCCTAGTAGGGGAATAAAATGGAAGAAACCTCAGGAAAGGTTCAAAGAGAGACCCCTTTACCAGGTAGGTTGGGCGTGCAGTGGGTGTCAAAAAGAAGAGGGGTAACTACTGTACATGGAGAGACCCTTCCTTTATTTAAAGTTGTACGGGTTTCTTCAACAATACACACACAAGTTAATTTAACACTGCAAACTTTTTTACTGTGTGAATATGCCCCCCCGTTATGAATGAATAATTGCGTTTTCTGCATACCGTTCTGGGTGGCAACTGCTGCTTGTGGCGTTCACTCTATGAGCCTTTCAAAACGTGCCCTTTCCACACATCTTACATCAAATCATTCAAGAATCAGTCCAAACCACTACGACCCGTTCCTTCAGTGGGACCCTGCAGCTAAGAGTTCGTTCCGCTTTCTCTGCCACTGTCCTGCCACCACTGGGCATCAGTCCTCGTTCTTTCTGCTGAGGCGGTGGCAATGGAAACTTAGCAGTTTTTATGTTTAAATCTGGGAGCGTGACGTAAGAATTAAAGCATCCTGTAGGCTGGAAATCAGCTCCAGAGATCAGACGGACGCAAGCGGGGACCTGCGCCGGGGCCCTGCTGCTGTCGAGCAGCTTGTCACTTGCTATGCTCCGTTTTTAAAAGGGAGGCGGCACGGGATTTGAGAGTCTGAAAAATATTAAAAAGAAAAAAAAAAAAAGACCGAAGAAGGGATGAAAATGGGTGCCAAAAAATGAAATCAAACAAATGTGTGACTTTAAAACTTGTGTTGTGAGTCACTTTTTGTAAGTAAATGTAAAGCCCTGGAAACTGGAAAACGACTGTGTCAGGCGTCATCGGCAAAAGGAAATAACAGGTGACGCTGAATTCCACGTTGAAAGAAAAATCAAACATATGAGTAAGTCAAATGTATTTATCATGACAGACAGATAGAAAGAACTGAGCTGTACATTTGGTAGATACCCTTGAACCTAAATGTGTCTAAAATAAAGAGAATTCTGCCTTACGTTTTATGGATGGATAGTACTTGAAGTTGTGTGTTTTTCTTATTTCAGTTGTTGTTGTGTAATGTTCACAACTCACAGCACTTATTTTCCATTAAAATGTGTTAGCAGTATATTATTAAACAAACGTATATATGCATAAACAGAAGCATAGTTAGTTAAACTCACAATAAAAGGAATAATCCTAATGACATAAGCAGATATGACATTATAAAGTCCATTAGCATTCTAATTGAAATGAAATGACACGCTTTGTTAAGCTCTTCTCATTCTAACCCTTTCGTCTGGTTGCTTCTGTATTTACAGTTACATTTGAGAGAAGTAAAATAAAATAAACTGTATGGAGAGATGAAATAACAGAACAGTTGCAAGGTTGGATCGTATTTGACAAGCAGTTCCATGGCTACTTTTAGCTTGGAGTGAGCAGTCTGGCCATAGATATAAATTCAGAGTATTGTCACAGATAGATAAATACGCTACCATCTAAACACCCTGACAATGAGCATAGAATTAAAAAAAGCAAACTAAATAACATTCAATAAAGCACTGCAATATGTCTTTATGTATCACTTTTTAAAAATTTAAAGCTGCCCAATAGAGTGAGGCCATAGGGGAACCGTTCTTGGTGGACCAGAAAGTCTCAGAAAGAACCTGCGTTTATTTAGAGCTGTAACGGGATACAGCAATAACCATGACGATAGATTTGTGAAATGCTAATGGGGTCCTGATTGGAATATATTTCGTTTTCTGATTTGTCAGTATCCTATAGGTAGCCTCAAGATTTCTGGTTTGTCTAAATATTTGGAAACTTTTTCAAGCCCCAAAAAACAGCTTGTAATGAAAAAAAAAAAACCCTTCACAAAATCTAATAGTTCTTTATCAAACAATGGGTAAGCAACAGACCTCACAACCCAGTAAAGTGTCATTACAGAGCCAATACAGTTTAACAGTTTGTGTGTTTCAAATATAAAACAGTTCAACAATTAATTAATAGAAATGTATTCATGGTATCCATTTCTGTTAGTCAGTTTTTACTACATGTACTTTGTTTTCCAATCTGTCTAAACAAATCTGCGTCTTTATGTGTACTCATTATAGAGTTCGTAGTCTGTAAAGTTTGTATTTGTTTCTACCTGTGAACTTGTCAAAAAGCTCTGTGCCACAGTCAATGAAGAATGCTATGCAAAGATAAACTGAACTGAAGTGACAACATCCATCTGTCTATCTATTATATAGTGCCTTTCGTGTCTAGCTAGCTATTTATTATATTGTGCCTGTAATAGACATGGAATGCCCTATATGATAGATAGATTTATATAATCCCTTTCACATCTATCTATTTGTCTATCTGTTATATAGTGCCTTTCATGTTTATCTGTCTAGCTAGCTATCTATTACATATTGCCTTTCATTGACATGAAAGGCACTATATGATAGACAGATATGAAATGTATTAAATGATAGATAGATAAGGAAGGCGTTATATAAATCTATTAGATAGATAGATATGAAAGGCTCTATCTATCTATCTATCTATCTATACTATATGCACAAATATGGGACACGCCTTTTAATTATTGAATTCAGGTGTTTCAAACAGACCCACTAGCCATGCAGTCTCCATTTATAAACACTTTTGAAACAAAATGGGTCATTCAGAAGGGCTCATTGACCAAGCATGGTACTGCGATAGGATGCCACCTTTTCAATAAGACAGTCGGTTTGTGAAATTTCATCCCTGCTGGATAATCCATGGTCAACTGTATCTATCTATCTAAAGGTGGCATCATATTTACAAGGTTATAAAAATACTCCGATTAACTCTGTCCATTTCAGTTTGCAAGACCACATCAAGCAGCAAACGAAAAACAGAATCAGACCTTAAAAGTTCTTGATCTGCATACTCAGCTTCAAGTATGACATCCCTGATGAGAATGAATATATAATGTGTAGAATAATGTACATTTGGCAACAGATACCTTTATTGATTAGATATGTAAATGCCATAAAAATAAAAAGTATTTTTAATTGATCTTAATATATTTCAGAAAGTGTGGTGATTGGTGTCCTGTCCACAATTTGCTCCTACTTTGCACAGTTACTGCCAGGATTGGCTATGGATAAAACTGAACATAAAAGTATACAAAATTAGTTTGCAGAGATTTAATGTTATTAACGCCCCCAATGAGATGCTGGTGAAGCCAGATTGGCTGTTTGTGACTCTGAGTGTAGGTTCAGTCCAGGGTTCTTTCCTGCTGCCAGGATAAGCTCCACCTCCTGACTCTGAACTGGAATAAACAGGATTGAGAACATTATATAATATTTTAACAATAGAAAAGCAAACATACAGTTAGATAAGGGTAAGGTTTAGGGCTCTCTGAGGCAGTGCTCACTTGTCTATCTATCTATCTATCTATCTATCTATCTATCTATCTATCTATCTATCTATCTATCATGTAGTCCCTTTCATTTCTATCTATCTATCGAAATATATAGATAGATATGTTATTCAATAAATTCCTGTTTATAAAAATCAATTGGATAACCAGCTTCACCAAACCTTCATATATTTTAAGCTAAAGTGGGCCGTCAATAGAGAGGCACAGTATCTCAGTCTTCAGAGATTCAATTCCTCTGTCTCAGGAGGTGATCCAGGACAGCAAAGCAGACCATCACAAGAACATTTAGTAAAAACACAAAATACCACCCACCTGATCTGAATCAATCCGCATCATTTTAATTAGTTAATAACAATTCATAAAACCATGTAGGATCCCTCTGGTGAAGTTGGATGCTAAACTTGTAATGCAGGACAAAGTGCAAAATCTGCAACCTCTTCCTACACAGATATGTCAACTTTAAATAAACATTCATTACTCATAATATAGTTAAATAAATGCATTCATTTTCTGCCTTTCATTAGGTAGTTGATGTGGATTTTCACTCAGTTATGCTTCCCTTTTTATCCCGCACTTCCCCTGAACAAGTGTAGAAAGCGACATACGTCAACAAACTGAAGAAATGTAAAAGAAAAACATAATAAAGAACATTAAATAAATTACTACCTGATATGAATCAATCAGCACTATTATTATTATTATTAGGAGCAGTAGTAGTAGTAATATATTTTTAATAAGATTTTGTAGTAATAAGGCATCATGTAGCAATGCTATAAATAAACTGTGATGTTTTAATCCAGTACGGCCTATCCAACTAGCAGTAGAGGATAAGAAAACTCGGCTGAGACATTTCCATTTGTTCATTTAAGTTGTACTTTAAACTAAAACATATTTTTAAAAGTGCTAATCAGCGTATCGGCCGTAACTTAAACATACTGATCAGTTTATAGAAGTATACTGTATATATATATATATATATATATATTTTTTTTATCTATCTGCAAAGTTGGTCAAAGGGTTGTGAACTTTTTAACACTTGTTCACCACTGCAAACAATCTGAGTTGTGCCATCTTACAAGATAATGGTTGCAAAATGAAATCTTGAATATTTCCTATTTTTGTAACATTTTTCTCATGGAGACAACTGTGGTTTATAAAAGTGTTGTTAAACTTGCTGAACGCTTGTCAGTTGTGATTTCTGTAGAAATGAAATCAAAGAGCTATGTTTAAACTGGCCAGACTTTACAGTCGTGTTCCTGGTGGAACTTTTGTGCCTTAACAATGTGATATTCGTCATTTCAGGCTGCTCACCTTAATTTTCTTCCCAAAATGCTGGTGATTTTTCCAAGTTCCTTGTGTATGTTTGCCTGGCCCTCGGTTTGAATGGTTCCATTGTGTAGATTGATTTGGATTTTGTGAAGCTGTCTTTGGTGTTTGTCAGTGGACTCCGTGCTGCGTGACTGAACATCCATCACAAGGTACACACATACATGTTGCCACACACACACACACACACACTGGGCTGTGCTAACAGCATCATAGACCCCTGGGAAAAGTAGAGCACTGGGGCTCCCTTTTTGATAGCAAACAGAAACATAGGTAGGCATCAAAAAAAATGTAGGCCTCTATGCTTGTGGGGTCCCTGGGCGACTGCCAAGCGTGCCCATGCATTAAGATGGCCCTGCACAGACACACACACTCTCATACTATGCCACTTTAGAGATGCCAGTTGTCCTAACATGTAATTCTTTTTGAACCTGGCAGGCACCTGGAGTGCCAGCAGAAAGCTCAGACAAACTCAATGTGTAAATACAAGTTTTATCAAAACTGTACAACTCCGCTGTGGTGGGCTGGCACAATGCCTGGGGTTTGTTCCTGCCTTGTGCCCTGTGCTGGCTGGGATTGGCTCCAGCAGACCCCTGTGACCCTGTGTCAGAATATAGCCATGACTGACTGACTGTATAACCCAAACTATTATTTATTATTTTGTAAATCGCAGTTAAGCTTAGCCATTAGTGTGACTTACTGAAAAAAACAAAAAACAAATAAAAAGATGAACAATTATTTCAACATATGCCTTTAAAAGATCACTTTTTACTTCATTTCACTTTAATCACGTGTTTATTTTAATTACTTCTAGAAATATAAACGAAATGTATTTTATTTGAATAAAGCGCCTTTTGACAAAAGGATACAGTTCTGTAAGTAAGTTTGCAGTTTCTAATATCTTAAAATAAAATGTACAATACTGGCTTTTAGGGAGAGTCATTTATACGAGGTGTGTTGAAGGTGGAGTTGCAATTCTCCCTTTTTCTGTTTCTTTGTATTTTTGGAAAGCGAAAAAATATGAAAATAAATGTGCTGAAAATGATCAATAATTATATCATAGTTATGAAATTAGGCACGTTTTAGGCAAAGTATCATCACGCATTAATAAATAGGAATGAATCGTTTTGCTTTTGTTTCTGTATAATAAACTACATCAGTGTGACTCCGTAAAGCTAAGTCTTCTTTCTTTCTTTCTTTCTTTCTTTCTTTCTTTCCTTCCTTCCCATGTCTTTCTGTTTGAAGCGTGTGACGCGACTGGTTTCTTGTGCGAGTTGTTAAGACGTCGAGATCACAGCGTGCCTCTGCCCAGAGAGTGCTGCGCACCTTGCAGGAACAATTGAATACGTTTCTTTTTCTTTTTTTTTTTTTTTTTTTTTTTTTTGTTTATTAATAACTGGGAACTCGGCAGGAGACCAACATGCACAGATGATTTGTGAATGACTTTGAACAAACTAAACAGCCCCATAATTTCAAGTGTAACATTTTTTTTTTTTGTCGTTGTTGTTGTGGTTGTTTTTCATTGAGCGCATTCGGCAGCGTCCGTGTTCATTTCTGTCTTATACACCTTTTGGCTTCACAAATTGTTTGCTCTTTAAAGCCATTCAAGGAATAAAGATGCTGGTCAGACTCGTTTTTTCGCATTGAAACTAACTCGGATATTTTGCCAGAAGCAACTTTAAGAAATCGAGTTTGTTCAGTGAGCAGACAGGGAGAGCCTGTTGAATGCACAGCCGTACGCGCTGGGAGCTCAGGGGCATCGAGACCCTTGGCGGTCTGTCCAATTTATGACTGAAAAGAATGGTGTAAAGTATGTAGGAAATTGCATCCCGGGCAGATCGGAATAAACCTCTGATCAAAAGCTTAATGTACTTACCTTTCTTCAAAGATGTCTCATACTTTCTTTCCAGTCCCCCCCACGCCCCCCAAATTGATGTTCCAACAGACGTATTGGGTCGTTAACGAATAACCAACTATGGATTATGGCAGACAGCATCCATTTGATTTTCTGTGCGTCATCCCAGACTCCTCATCTGAAGATGTCTCCTTTGAATCATTTATAAATATGTCTGAAGTTGAATTCCATGGTTAGGTGTCTACCAAAACTCTACCCTTGGGGTGGTAAAAAATAAAATGAAATCTGCTTTCTGTCATGTTATTGAGAAAGTGGTGGCCATCACTAAATAGCTGGAATTCCATCTGAAGCTGATTGTCTACTTGGTCGTAGGAAAACCCTGAAGTTAATTGTAGTCCATAGCTTGTTTTTCAAAGATTTACTTTTTTCATCAAACACACTGGTATTATTGAGAGTTCTTAATTGATGACCATAATTAAAGGTGCTATATAACATAAAGCATGGCTGCCTTAAGCCTACACCGTTTAAAAATGGTTCTTCACAGGAATGCCCCAAGTGAACCATTTTTGGTTCCCAAAAGCCTCATCCACATGAAGGATCTAGAAAGACCCTTTATTTATGTTCGAGCAGTAAAATTCTCCATACAGTCCATGACCATGAATAGATGCAGCTCATTTGTGAAATTACAATGGCTCCTGATTTTACTCTTACTGTGTACCATAACACCGGCTATGTTCGGGTTTTCTTAATCTGTTATGCCCCTGCCTGGTAGCCTACCATACATTAAACATTTCAGGGTTTTTTTCTACATATTAGAAAGTTTTTCAAAGCAACAAAGAAACGACTTCATATGCAGAGAAACCATCCCAGAATGAAATAAAGCCCAATAAAGAAGCTTGAAGTGCCATTAAGAGTGTAGTCGATTTAAAAACACGCAGGATCCATCTGGCGAAGATGGGGGCTAAACTTGTATTGGATCTCAACGTGTAAATCTGTGACCACGTGCTTAGTTTCATACCTGGATACATATTAAATATAGATTCATGACTTACAGTGTCATTTAATAACTGAACTCGTATCCTGGATTTCTTCATGTAGCTGATGTGGACTTTTACTCAGATCAGTTCCCTTTTTTCCATTCTTTTTTGGGTAAGAAATGCAGAGGGAAAAGGATTTCAACAGGCTGGGCAATCAAACTGGCACTGCAGACAAAAACTGGGGTTGAAACATCAGGGTGTTAGTCTTGACGTGGAGCTCACATTTAAAGCGTACATTGACCGTGTTATGAGGCCTGCCTTCTCCCACCTCAGAATCACAGGCCATAAGTCTGTTCCTTAACGTGGGAGATGCTAAGAAGTGGACTTGTGCTTTTGTTTCCTCACACTTCGACTATTGTAATGCACTTCTCACAGGACTGTCTAAAAAGATAACAGAAAGATGACAACTTGTTTAGAATTCAGCACCAAAAGAGTACGTCCTCGTACTACAAGAGCTGAGCAAATGACCCTGATTTGAGCAAGACTGCATCGGTGACCTGTTGCTTCTAAAATACTTTTAATAGTATTTATAGTTGCTTTAAATAGACAAGCACCTTCATGTATTTCAGAGTGTCTGACTAAAAATGTCCCAAAACGGTCCTGAACATCATCAGGCACCTGCTTGAGAAACACAAGGAAAATGGAAAATCAGTTATTATGCACCAAAGATCTGGAGCAACCTGCCCTTAGATATTCGTCAGGCCTCTCCTCTTAGGATTGTCGAAAAGCAGCTGAAGAATACTTTACTACTCTGACTTTTAGTTAGTTTTCACTAGGATATATTCATGGATTTTTATTTTTACTTTTACCTAGCTTTTATCTTAATATGATTTCTTAATGTTGGATTGTGTTCTTATTTTATTATTATTATTATTATTGATTCTGTTTTGTTGTTATTTTGTCTAACAGGCTCTCTTTAAAGCACTTTGAGGTGCATTCAGATGTAAGAAACATGCTATGTAAATTAAATTATTATTATTGACAAACTTGTGAACAAATAGAAATTTGAAAGAAAACAACAAATAACATTGAATACAAGCAAAAAGATTATTATTATTATCATTTATAAAAAAGTCTTGATTCTTGTAATAAGGCCTTTACTACCAATAATATAAATAAACTGAAATTCGGTTTGGATAGAGGTTGGGAGCCTACCACCCACCACACCACAGACCACGGCAGGATCGCAAATTAGGACTTGGAAGGGCAGGGATAGGCAGACTTTATCATTCCAGAGGAAAATTTGTTTGCAGCAGGAAAATACAAAACAAAAGGGTATTGTTACACAAAGACATGTCCTATATATATATATATATATATATATATATATATATATATATATATATATATCTATATATCTATATATATATCTATATATCTATATATATATCTATATATCTATATATCTATATCTATATATCTATATATATATATCTATATATATATATATATCTATATATATCTATATATATGTGTATATATATATATATATATATATATATATATATATATATATATATATATATATATATAGAGAGAGACAGATATATATATATGTATATATATAATATATAACTATAGACAGATATAGATATCTATATATCTGTCTATATATATATTATATCTCTCTCTCTCTCTCTCTCTCTCTCTCTCTCTATATATATATATATATATATATATATATATATATATATATATATATATATATATATATATATATATATATATATATACTATATATATATAGGACATGTCTTTGTGTAACAATACCCTTACATACATATGTATGTGTGTATGTATATATGTATATGTATATATATATATATATATATATAGAGAGAGAGAGATAGATATATAGAGATATATACACGGTGGTCCAGATCTAATTATGCAGATCCAGATCGTCTGGATGACTTTGATTTATGCGGGGACGATTCCAGTTCGGTGCAAAGACGATTCTTCATGTTGTCAGTTCATACACTTCTCAATGGTCCGGGATTTTTCGGGTGAATATTCTATGTAATAAACTTAATAAGTTATAGCGTAATGAAAATTGCATAATTAGATCTGGACCACCCTATAGAGATAGATAGATATAGCGGGTTGGACAATGGAGATATATATATATGTTGTATACTAACTTTGTCTATGTTATATCTTAACGTATGATGTATAAAGTTATACTTTATGTTGTATACTGACTTAACATTAGGCGCTAGGGTTACAGTTGCTACCTCATCCTGTGATGTTATATATATAATATATATATATATATATATAAAATAAAGAGGGAGAGAGAGTTAAATCTAGAGAGATATATACTCATAACATACTTAAATAATTGAATTCATATTCTGTATTTGCTTATGTAGCTGATGTAGACTTTTGGTCTGTTTCTGCCACACACTTCCAAAGAAAAGTGTGGAAAGTTCCACTCATGAGCAAACAGACAACAACTTTAATTCATAAAAGCACAAAATGCAACCTGATAGGAGCTGATCAATATTATTATTATTATGATTAATAATAATAATAATAATAAGCCATCCTTTAGAAATTCTATAAATAAATTGTGATGTTTTAATACATTAAGTCATATCCAGTTATCAACAGAGATTAGGAATACAAAACTAAAACATTTCCATTTGTTCATTTAAGTCTGGCTTTTATCAAAATTAAATATGTGCTAATTAAATAAATTACCACCTGATATGAATCAATCAGCATTATTATTAGTAGTAGTAGTAGTAATGATAATATATTTTTAATATTACTTCGTAGTAATACGGCATCATGTAGCAATGCTATAAATAAACTGTGATGTTTTAATACATTAAGGCTTATCCAGCTAGCAGACATTTCCATTTGTTCATTTAAGTTGTGATTTTACCTAAAACATATTTTAAATAGTGCCAATCAGTGTACTGTTCGCAGTTTAAACATACCGATCAGTTTATAAAAGTGTGTCAGTCTGCCAAGTTGATCGAAATGTTGAGAACATCTGAAGAGCTGATTGCTACCAAAGTGAATTTCCACTCTCAAGGTAAATAAAAGCACCAGTGACCACCTGACAGGAGTCGACCAGCCTGCCTGCAAAGTTAGTCGAAGAGTCTATAACATTTTAATGATTACAATTGACAACAATTCTAGTTGTGCCATCATTTTTTTACAGAATTTGAGTGCTGAATATTTCCTATTTTTATCACAGTTTTCTCACAGGGACAATTGTGGTTTATTTGTAATAAAGTGTTGTCAAACCTGCTGACAATTTTTCAATGGTGAATTCTGCAGAAATAGAATCAAATAGGAATTGTAAGAGCATGCCCATGTTGTTTTTATGTTCTTGACGATGACTTGTTCATTATTTGAGCTTAATTCTGCTGACCTTAAATGCTGGTAAGACCTGTGAGTATTTTACACCCATTGTGTTCCAATACGTTGCATGATGTAAATTCTTTAGGATTTTGTGAAGCCCCCTTCGGTGTAATGTTTCTTGGATGGTGTCCTCAGTGCTGCATAAGAAAACAAGCATCCTTCAATAAACAGAAAAACTAAAAAAATCCTCGACTCGTGACCCTTTTTCTGCTGTGTTGTAAAACCAAATAGAACCACAGAAAACGCTTTCTTGCGACCATCCAAAAGAGGAACTCTTATCAAAATTAATTGGGCACATGAAATGATTCCTCGCCAAACTTCTGCAGATAAAACCTTTTTTTTTTTATTTAATATCTGTCAGAAACCCCTCAAAAGCCGGAAGTGATTCAAATGAAGTGGCACCCTCTCGTATTTCACAACAGAAAACACTTAATGACTTCCATACTTCTGGTGGGCCACTTGTCAAATGGGCCGGCGCTCTGCAGGACGGCCCATGAGGCTGAAACTGCTGTGTCGATGCAGAAGGGTGGCTTACTGTAGTTATGCCCAAGTGCTGCCATCACAGCCCACAGCAATGCTCAGGCCCAAAGAAGTGGCCATTGTGTTTTGTACAAAGTCATTTAATGACATTTTACTGGGTTGTGTGGTTCCTTGTACAACCTTTGCTTGACAAAGCACCATTTCATTCTGGGTAGGGTTCTTTGCATATGAATTTGGTTCTTTGTGCTTGGAAAAACTTTGTAATATGCTGAAAAAAACCTGAAATCTTTAATGTATGGTAGGCTACCTAGAAGAACATAACAGATTAAGAAAACCTGCACTTAGCCTGTGTTATTGTATGCAACAAGAGCCTCTTAAAAATCAGGACCATCGCTATTTACTGTATGGAGCCTGTTAAGGATGCAAATAAATAAAAGGTTCTCTCTGTAACCTTCCTGTGGATGGGTCCTTCAGAAACCAAAAAATGGTTCCCCTATGACAGGGGTCCTCAATCACGGTGGTCCTGGAGAGCCGCAGTGGCTGCAGGTTTTTGCTCCAACCCAGTTGCTTAATAAAAAGCACTTATTGCTAAAGTAACACTTCTGCTTCACTTTAGTGATTTTGAGCCCTTATTGCTTAATTTTGTCTTAAACAGCTATTTTAATTGCTCCTTATTATCAATAACATGCAAATGACAAGAGAGAGCAGCATTTCTCCATTTAGCTTATTTACATTTACACCTGTGTGTATTTATCTGTTTAATTAAATACTTGGAAGAAAAATGAAGAGAAAAAAGTGAAGGACTGAGAATTACTCGTCCATTTTAGCCTTCAAATCATTTGCATGATAGAAAGGGAAAGAAAATCTAGGATATGAGAATGACCTGACATAGCAGAGTTAATTTAATTTCATAGCTTGTTAGTGCTTTATTGGCAAGAATTGCTTTCTAATTAAGCAACCAGGTCAGAACAAAAACCTGCAGCCACTGCGGCTCTCCAGGACTGGGATTGAGGACCCCTATGGCATCGCTCTGAAGAACCAAACCTGTCGCCTTAATTTCTTCAGATTGTGGCTGTAATGTGGTGCAGATGGAAGAGTGAAGCCTCAGTACTTCTAACAAGAACGTAGTTAGCCAACATCAGCCGAAGGAGAAAGATCTGTTAAGATGGAGTCATTTCGTTCTGCGTGCCATGTGTCACTTAGCCCAAGAATTCCACGTTTTGTGCTGAGTCTATGAGATATGCGATCACCAAATGACTTCTTTATCAGTTTAAAGGTTAGGCACAGTCCAGCAAGAACAGACCCTGAAATGTGCCCCCAGATTAAATGATTAACAACACAGCAAAACCTGTCCAGAGTTGTAAAGGATGAATGCGGGAGTGAGCGAGTGAATGAACAGGGTGACTAAAGGAGTGTGTGAATGAATGAATGAATGAATGAATGAACACGTAAATGAGTGAGAAACAAAAATGAGACTTAAGCTAAGAACAATCCATTAATGTTTGTTTTATGGGAGTACCAGCCACAGCCTGCACCACCATCAAAAGAAAGGGAAATGTGGTGAACAGGTGCAAATTTTGAAATTCCCTGCTGTGTTTTTTTTTTTTATTATTATTATTTAAATGTCCGTTTTCCCAGCAGTAGCCTGGAGAGCCTCCCCTCACTCTGCATTATGCTTAGCAATATTTTCAAACAAGAATCCTGCATCGGAAACATTCGATTCATTCCTCAGCCACACCACATGCACTTCAGAGCAGCTCATCCACCTGAGGCTAAGCCCAGCCAGCATTTTGATGGGAGACCCCCTAGGAAAAGCTTGGGGTTGCTGCTGGAAGAAGGTGTTGGTGAGGCCAGCAGGGGGCGCTTACCCTGTGGTCTGAATGTGGACCCCAACACCTTCGTCAGTTTAGCAACGGGGACATTGTGCTGTATATATGGCGCCGTGCTTTGGATGAGACTCCTGACTCTCTGTGGTCATATAAGATCCCTGGGCATCCTTCATAAATAGTAGGGGGTATCCCAATATCCTATCCAAATTGCCCACATGGTCTAGAGATGCTGACCCCCTAATCTTCCCCTGTCTCTAACTGGCTAACTATCTCTCACCCCTTTACCACCTAACACACGGGTGTCGAACTCCGGTCCTGGAGGGCTGCAGTGGATGCAGGTTTTCATTCTCACCGTCTTCTTAATTTGTGACCAGTTCTCGCTGCTAATTAACTTCTTTTGCCTTAATTTTAATTATCGTGACTCAGACCCCATTAGTTGTCTCTTTTTCCTTAATTAGCAGTCAAACAATAAGGAGACACAAAAGGAGCCACCACATGAGCAGCTCACCTGTGCCCGTCACACAATATCTGAAAATAAAGAAAGGTGAAGGTCTCGGTGAGGTTGATCTGTCAGGTCACCAAAACATTTTGTCTGTGTTCTTTGAAAAAGCAGAAAATCAACAGTTTTGGAAATGTCTGCTGTGGCACAATGAGAGCAGCAGCAAGCCATGGAATGAAATGAATTTAATTAACAGCAAGAATAGCAGGCTTCTCATTAAAAAAAAAACAAAAAAAAACTGGTTGCAGTGAAATAGGTTGGAGTTTGAAATCCCAGTTTAGCTGGTCATCTGTTGGCTCATTTCACGTCTCATTTCTGCTTGGGTGCCATTTAATTAAGGAAGGAATACATTCTGAGGATGGAATCCTTAAAAACAGGGCTATTACAATGAAGGGAAAAGAAGTCAATTAGCACTGAAAACTGATTAAGAGGAGGGTGAGAATGAAAACATGCAGCCACTGTGGCCCTCCAGGACCGGAGTTCGACAGCCCTGACCTAACGGCTAATGTGTGGTGGCACAAAATTGGCTGCCGTTGCATCAGTGGTGGCTGAAGTGGCTCCCCACTCTCTGAAGCCATATGAATGTAAAGAATTATTATTATTATTATTATTTATCCATCCAGTAATTGGGTTCTTTCATACAATGTCATTTGTTTGTTTTAACCCACTACAGAGATACCAAAAAATAAAATGATCAAAGAAACCTATTCAAGTGGTAAAAGGCAGTGATTTAGAAAGGACCACCCTGGTTTCATCTGAGACCACAGCCAGGGTTGATCTGGCGTATCACTTACTTGCAAAAAACAAAAAAAAATTCTTCTTTATGAATGAACTCAAATCTAGCAACCATATTGGTCTATCACATCCAGTTTTAGAGAGATGAAAATATAGAAGAAAATAACTTCTTTTGAGAAAAAAGTAACATAATTTTAAAAGAGAAAATGATAAATTACGCATAAAATTGTTGTAAATATAATTTTTACTTACAAAAAGTAGTCACTTGGTAGTTTCTTGGGTTTTCTTTCCCCCCTCTTATAATCCCCTGATGGCGTTTCCCGGTCTGCTAACGTAGACTCGCTTCACTTCCCACTGTAACGTCTTTTCATTTGAGTCTCTCCCCATGTCCATCAGAGACCGCATCCTACCATAATCCAAATGAGAGTGACGCAAACGCACTCCAGCTAAGCATTGCTCCTCCGCCTGCTCGTCATAGTTTTACTCCTTTGTTACGCCCACGAAAATTGGGGCACACGCTTTCAGAGGCATCCCAAGCTCTTTGTTTCAACTTCTCACAGCATGGAGTTGAAGTTTGCATCCTCAGGAGAGCTCCTGGATTTGAGATCCAACCTTCCTTTTTCTAGCCATCCATTCCTCTCAGAAATTTTCTAAAAGCCGTAACTTTGGTGGTCTCAATAGGGGAAGGCTCTGCGTTCTTTGATCGTTTGCTTACCTGTTATCTGATCGAGACCACGGGCGGATCAACCTGGCCTTGCATATTAAGAAACTAGCGACTGGGAGCCCGATCGAATCGGGCTACAAATTCTACGTTTGTGAAATCCATACTTTCTCTGCAAAGAATTATTTGCTTTTTTTTGAAGTCCTTGAAATGATTTTGTTATCATGGCACTGATTTGTGCTTAAAATAGACCTTTTCGGCCGATGTAATGAAGAGCTTCCTGTTTAAAACGGGGCTGCGAGAAGTGAACTCAGCTCTTCGGCACACCTCGTTTGATTTTTTGCAGCAATCAAATTTTCAAAACATATTTTACAACTCTAATCAGAGTCGGAGCAATAATTATGTTGGCGTGGTCATTTTAAATCTGAGATCGGCTAAAATTTAAACAATGACCGTTGTTAACACCCAGCCGTCATTACTCAGTTCTCCAATCGATGCCAGAAGGACGGATGCTAACGACCGAACTGCCCAAAGATAGATTTTGACGTACCAAGCAAATGGCGATACGTTCTAAATTACTTTCGGTTCCGGAGCAGTCGAAGGGTTTAAGTCAGTCGACGATGTTAGTCCTGGAAAGTACGCCCCACCAAACCAACGTTCCAAAAACCAACCGAACTTACTGTTATCTGCTCGAACCAACAGCGACGTACTATACTCGGCCGTCCAGCGGCGTCACTGAAGCATTCGAACATATTCTTAGCCAATCATGCAATACTGCGTCTGCGTTTGCCACGTTATGTTCTAACTACAGAGGCAGAGTCCCATTGAATGGTTCTAACTTGTATTGAGTCGAGTTATTGATGCAAACACCATACATACGGATAGTATCAAATTATGTATAAGGATAGTTATTGAGAGGGAAAAAACCTGCAGCAAATACATGATTTTGAGATGTTTCCACCTCACCTAACATTAGGACCAAGGAAAGATGGCCATTTTTCTGCACAAAATATACTTTTTGAGCATGAAGTATATTTACACCTGTGGCATGGGATGCCCGGAAGGACTGGAGGAGAGATTGTGCCTCCTCCAGACCTCGAGAGGGTGACCTCCCTGGTGGCTTTGGGGACCACGGGAACAGAGCATAGAAGCTTTACCCTATAGGGGCCCGTGGTCACCGCCATGGGGCGCCCCAATGCCTGGAGAGCCCTGGTCCTCAGCATTTCTGCCACACCCGAAAGTCCTGGGCGGAAGATGACCAGGGACACCCGAAGTGCTTCTGGGTGCACAGCTGGTACTTCCGCCACACTGGGGAATGCCGGCGGAAGCTAATCGGGAGGCATCCGGGTGTGTATAAAAGGGGCCGCCTCCCACCATTTGTTGGCTGGAGTCGGGAGGAAGACGGAGGAGTGGAGGCGGGCCAGAGAGGAAGGCATTGTGTGAGAGGCCCGGACTTTGGGGGAGTTTTGGGTTGTGTGCTTCACTTTGTAAATATTAGTAATTGTAAATAAATGTGTGTGGGTTTCAACCAACGATGTCTACCTGTCTGTGTTCCACACACCATAAATCTTCTTCTTCTTTCGGCTGTTCCCGTTAGGGGTCGCCACAGTGGATCATCTTGTTCCACATCTTCCTGTCCTTGTCATCTTGTTCTGTCACACCCTTCACCTGCATGTCCTCTCTCACCACATCCATAAACCTTCTCTTAGGCCTTCCTCTTCTCCTCATGCCTGGCAGCTTTATCCTTAGTACCCTTCTCCCAATATACCCAATATATTGTGCTTTCTAATCCTGTCCGTCCTCGTCACACACAATGCAAATCTTAGCATCTTTAACTCTGCCACCTCCAGCTCTGTCTCCTAGGTAACTTATTATTTTTTTTTAAGAGATCAACAAGTTTCTTCAAAATGTTTTTCACTGAATCCGATAAAAGGCAGAAATCGTTGTGGTGGCAGAAAAATTTCCAGTTTCAGAAATGGATTCAGCACACCTCAATCTATTAAAATACCCTGTTGGTAGGATTTTGGTTCAGATCAGTGTCATTTCTACATATTTTTTTCCAGTATGAAGGATTTCAAACATTTAAGACCGTCCATCTTCCCAATCATTTTTTTTTTTTTTCCCTGTCCTAGCATAGCAGAACTCCCTTCAGCCTGCCACCTTTACAAAGCAAACACAAATACGCCACAATGAAATGGAGCCGAGCCCAAGTGTCTCCCCCCTGCCACTCCACACCAACCGTTTAAATGGTGGGAAGGCAGAGGCTCCTCCTCACCCCGGGGCAACTGCTTCCCACCCAGATTCACAACAAGGAACTCAAACAGGCATTGGAAAGTCAATCCGATGGAACTCGCGGAGAGCCGGTGTGTCCTGTTGCTCTTAGATTTCTCTTCCAGTGTTCGAATGTGTACTTCTGCCTACTCTGATATTCATGTTATTTACATGCTTTAACCGCAGAGTAACGTCCAATCGGGATTCTTTTAAGAAGTAATCTTTTCAGAAATAAAATGAGGGATGTTGTCTATACTTGACCTCCATTGCATGTACTGGTCACAAGTGGAAAAGGCCACTTTAGTGAAGTCCTAACCTACAGTTTATTGAACCAAAATAGTTCTTTAAATGATTCAAAGCGCCAATAAAAAAAAAAACACGGAGAGCCAAAAATGTGAATTGAAATGCAAGTACAATCGAAGAGTCTGAGCATATTTAATAAATAAAAAGCTGAAGAACATAAGTGGAGACGCAGTCAAAGCGTCCTCTACACCTGTCTGAGTCTTCTCCAGGGCCGCATGTAAAGCTGCACTTCATAATCATCTCTGATGTTCATACGTCCTGTAGCTGGTCAAAAAGAACAACCCTGCACTGCTTTTGAAAGCAGTTTTACTTACACGCAGACAATTGCAGCTTTTCTAAAGCACCGGTCAAGAAGCCTTTTCTTTAGAAACGTGACCTTAAAAAGCACATTTCAGAGATTTTTCTGTTAAGGATAGAAAAGCAAATAAATGAAGGATAAGGAGAAATAAAATGGAGAGAGGTTATTCCATAATGAAAAGTGGTCTGTTCACTATACCACCCAACCTGCAATGGGGGGGCATTCGAATGGAGGCTCTTTACAGAAATGAATTAATGAATTAAACAATTCCTAAAGTAATGGAGGTATGGCGGGGCGGGGGGGTCCCAGTTGGACCAGAAACTCAAGTCAAAAATGTCCTATTAGCTTTTGAGGTAATGAATTTCTACAGTAGCCCCTCACTGGCAATGCCAGGCAAGCAGATGGATTGAAAAGCTGGTCTTAGAAAGCCAAACATGACCAAGCTGCTTAGATGGAAATGCTGTGGCAAAAAGGGTATTATTTGTATTAACAGAAATGAAATAAATCCCAAAATGCCCCTGATAGAAATATTAGGTCAGAATTTAGGAGTTTTGGATTCTTTCTAAATAAGTCGGAACACAAAAACAGTCCCGAATTGGAGAGGGAAAGCATTACTGGAAAGTCCTGAATGGGAGTGGGTCCGATTTGTAACTTTTGGTTTTATTTATAAACCTTTCTTGACTGAGGTACCCAGAATTATTTATCATTGTGTTTTTAGAAAAAAAATTAAAAAATAAATTAATCAAAACTTTCAAAACAAGGTCTAGCCATTCAAAGCAAACAGACTTCCAGAACTCAACTCCCTGCACTCAATCATGAGGTTTCTAAACTTTGATGAGGGGGGTCTTCATCTTTCTAGGCTTCCTTTGTATCAGTTTGAAATTGGGTAAGTTAAACTCAGATAAAGTGCATCGATTTAGGGAAAACATTAATTTGCTAAAATAAGTATACATTTTAAACTTGTTGCAAATGATGACAGAAATCTAATTATTAAATGAATGTACTGACAAAAATTGTTTTTGCTTTAGCCTGGTGATTAATAAGAATAAATATTGGTAAAAAAAAAATATCCTTTAACTTTGCCTTTACAAAGAAAAGTTGTAAGTAAATGAAGATTGCAAAGAATCCTAAGACTTTTCAATTTTACCAAACTTTGAGAAAAACCAACTGATTAATTTTAGTTCATCAAATAGTTTTAAGACAGCGTTCACATGTGAAGTCAATTGCAAAATACTTGAAAGTTCATAAATAAAGAGAGAGTTGAAGGAGATTATAAAATGTGACAAATTATTTGTTGATTTCTGCCAGTTTAAAAACTCTGTGTACGTTTTGGTTTAAAGAAATCTCTTTTTCTTACCAATGTACATTTCATTAATTGTGTGACATATTTTTAGTATTTCAAGCTTTTAAATCTTGTTAGAGGTTTTACTGTGCAATGTGAAGCAAACAAAAAAAGCTGAAAAAAACTTCAGATAAATGGAACTTTGCAGAAATTTATGAACAAAAACACTCTGTGTGGGGTAAGGCATCTAAGTTAATAAAAATAAGAATTAATTAGAAACAAACAAACAAACAAAAACTAATTTGGATCAGTTCACCACAAAATAAAAAAACAGTTAAATAAAAAGTCAGTTTTTCAATTTTTAACCTGCAGTTTTCTGCAGGTTAGGATTCTGCTAAATAGATTTGTCTTGAAATAATTAACTTTTTTGTTTAGTGAATGTTAAATAAACTTTCATCTCTATTAGATGAATAATTATTTCTGTAATAAAAATATGTTTAGTTCTTGTATTTTGTTATTTTAAATAAATTCAGATTTGCACCATTTTAGTTCACAAACGATTTTACAAGGTAGAATCTTGTAAAACAAAAAAACGCTTTACCAATTAAATAGAAACAGACAACTTCTAAGTATTACTATTATTATTTATTTTTTGCACTTTTGGAAGTTTTTAAAACGGATTAAAGTGAAGGGAATGCTTTGCTCCAGTTTATAAATATTTATTTGTGAACATTTTTTTTTAAAATCACAAAAACACCAGAAAGGTTTATGTTCTATAAATCAGAGGAAAGTGTTTTTTAATTGTATTTTGTTGCCTCGAGTAAATATTTATTATGCATCCGAGAATTTAAGTATAGTTGAATTTAAGAATTTTATTGTTAGAATTGTTTAAACATTGTAAAGAATTGGCAGAAAAATTAGTCCTTAAAAGAAACAAAATGGCTCCAATTAAATTGTTCTTACTTACAATATCGTTATGATTCGAAAAATAACTAAAAAGAGCATTGGTTTTTATTTGTATTTTAAAATTTTACATTCTAAAAATAAGAGCTTCTGTTTTAGCAGTTCGTTATTTTCTTCCTGCGGTGTTCTAATATTAAGTGCAGCTGCATTTTTTCTGAACGTAAGAAGCAAATCGACTGATTACATTTGCACGCTTTTGTGATTTTCATTGTATTTATTTATTTTTAACGCAAAATCTATACGTCCAAAATAGAATCCAATTACGTAAGCAAAGGCAAAACACGCTTGCCGGTTTTGATCCTTCAATGTCCCGAAACCTGGTGGTCCGAAAAGGTGAGAAACTCTTCAGGGCGTGCGTTCACTTTAGTTTCGGGGGAAAAAATAGTTGTAAAGATCTAGCCATGCGGCCCCATAAAAGGGGGGTGGGTGCGCCTTGGTCGTTAAATTACGCATCCTCGTGTTTCCCCTTTGCATGTTTGTAAGCCGGAGACGGCGGCACCCAGCGCGCGCAGCTGCTTGATCTGTCCGCAACGTTCGGGAAGGCTGAGCGCGTTCACGAGTCCGCGCGCTGCCTCCCCTGATGGGCGGAGCGTGTTTTTCTCCCCGCCTCCAGCCCGCAGCTCTCGTACTACGCTCACTTTATGAATGGAGGAGAGTTTCCTCCCGTCGCCATTCTAAGGCCCGAGTGTTTATTTTGCGTACGAGGAGCCGTGCTTGTAGTAGTGGCGTGCAGCGAGAGGAGCGGAGACAAGGAGGAGACGTAATCCGCAGAGCTGTCCGCATGCACCTTGTGCCGTTCAGCGAGCACACGCGGGGCTGTGCTAAAGCCGAAAGTATTCTCGGCATGAGCAGCTGCATCTCTGCCCGGAGTTCTCTCTGGCTAACGTAGAAAAAAGTATAGAATGTCCGGCAGCGTGGTGCTTGAAAGAAGGCAATGAATCGTGGGGGCAGTCACGGCGCTTTCATACGAGAAGCGATAAGAAGGAAATGTTTCCACCGCTTTTCGAAGAAACAAATGTCACAAGCAGCCTAAACGATTTCCTTTCTTTGACAACACCTACATTTTTTAATGCCATATGCGTAATGTGTCAAGAATTATATCGTCTAACGATGCATTTTTTATGGTATTTCAGCTTTAGATTGTCCAGCTGATTATCCCCGGCAATAAATATGAATGCCCTCGTATAGTCATTCGGTTGTGAATTCAATGTTTATACGCATGTGCGTAAACAAACACACGTAGGTTAAGGTGAGAGACACGTGGTTTGTTGGCCAGTATCCTGCCACACTGTATATTGAACGTTTCTGTTTTGAGGGGATCCAATAGCGGAAGTGGCCTTTTACTAACTTTATTCTATGCTAAGGTGGTCCTACAGTTCCTGTATATATACCACAGATATTTAAGAAACGGAAGTCTCGTTGTGCCCGGTGAAGATAAATCACTTTCTTGTATAAAGCTCAGTTGTGCTTATACTGCACCATCTAATTGTCCAACCCGTTTATTCCAATGTAATATACAGTAAGCGCACATTATATAAATAGACACTGTTGCTTCGCTGTTTCAATTGAACCACTGTAGTTTGTTCACTTGTGTAAAATGCCTTTTCTCTTTTGTTTACTGATAATGATTAACGTATAATTCTGTGTTAGTATTCATGTGGAAGTGTTCAACATTAAGTATTGGTTATAATGTGTAGCATGTATAACATGTTAGAGTGCTTACCCTCAGTAATAAAGCTTGTCATTTTTATTTTATTCAAATAAAAATCCATCCATCCGTTTTCCTAAACTGCTTGTCCAGGGCAGCTGGAGCCTACCACAGGAATCATAGGGTGCAGAACAGGAACAGCACATGGGCAGGACAACAGCCCATCACAGTCTAAGGCATCCATTCATTCATCAAAACTGCTTTATTGTGAGCAGGGCTGCAGGGAAGCTGGAGCCTATCCCAGCAAACATGGCAGGCAAGGCAGGAACAATCAATCTCCAGACAGGACGGCAGTCCATCCCAGTCTAATAAACACATTGATGTTTATTGTACTCTCGTTAATAAACATCTTCATGCTTATAATACTAACATCCCACCTTCAACTGCTGCCTTACTATAGAAGTCACTTTTGTTTAAAGGGTAACACGGTGGCACAGGAGTAGCCTCTCAGTCATATCCTGGGTCCACCCTGTATGGAGTTTGCATGTTCTCCCTATGGCTTTCCTCCGGGTGCCCCTGTTTCCCCATCACTGTCCAAAGACATGTAGGTTAGGTGAATCGGTGACACGAAAATGGCCCTAGTGTGTGTATGTGTCTTTGCCCTGGCATATGCTAGCTGGGATAGGCTCCATCACCCATGCGTCCCTGGTCTGGATTAAGCGGGTTTGAAAATTACTTGACTTTTGTTTAGTACCCATTCATGCATCCACTTCCCAAACCCGCTTTTTATTATTTGAAGTCAGCAAGAGTTCTTATAAACAGCATGAGACATCAACACTACGCCCTTGTGGGAAAGAGAGGTGCCATCAGGAACAGAAACTCTGCCAAAGGTTTCACATGCAATACTGAAATGAGTGATGATGAACACTCAATTTTTTTTTTTGTGTTTTTCCACATATTAGAAACCTTTTCAAAGCCCAAAGAACTAATTTCATATGCAGAGAACCCTTACCAGGATGAACTGGTTCTTTGTCAAGCAATAGATCTATAAGGAAACAAACAACCCAGTAAAGTGCCAGTAAGGAGCCGAGTGCAGCTGAGGTCAGCAAGAGTTCAAATCAACAGCATGAGATGGCAGCCGGTCGCAGGGTACACACATGGCACACATGAACTCTTGATCAGGCAAGACACTTTAGTGGAGCAGGTAAAGAATACCAGTGCCAATGTGGAATATCTTCAGTGGCGATGAACAGACGGAGTCCAGGTCTCGGGTGCTAGGAGGCGATGCTGATAGCCAGCATAGTCAGGGTTGGCTGTGCCTTTTAGAAAAGATTGGGTGGTCACCTTGGGCAGCAAAGTCCAGGAGGCAGCACTTTCTTAAACATTACAGAGCCTGACTTACAAGCACTTGGCTCAATGCAACTGTCCAAATCCCTTTAGCCCCATTATATATTATTGTACATATTAGCAATGTTTGATCTTAACCAACTATACAGGTGGTCTTTTAAATGCCGAGATGCACCATACTCTCTTTACACTGAATACTCAATTTTCTTTGTTTTCCCCAGATGCCAATTTGCGCTAATACTTTTGCTTTATCACTGTTTGCCTTTTCAGCAAATGTATTTTTAATCTTATTATTTTGACATTGGGTAGACGCATATTTTGGATATATACATATTTTTTCCTTTTCATTTCTTCCTTTATTTCGCAAGCAGAGTGTGCATTGCCATTACAAGCATGTTAAGAAGAACCATTTATGTGCCTGTTAGGATTCCTGACAGAATTTAAGGAACAGAAAAACACCAAAGGCTGAATTTCTAAATTGGTCAACATACACTTTACAACCGTGGCATTTCTTAACTTAGATATTTAATATCATATATACCGTGCCTGTTTTATATTTCTATAATTATGATAAGTATTCTAAATTAGTAATAACATGTTATGAAATTAATGAGTAATTATAGAAAAACCCTATCATACAACAAAGCTGTCAAATATATATATATAATATATTTATCCCTATCTCTCTCTTTCTCTATATATATATATATACTGTATATATATGTATCTCTCTCTCTCTCTCTCTCTCTCTCTCTCTCTCTCTCTCTCTCTATATATATATATATATATATATATATATATATATATATATATATATATATATATATATATATATATATATATATATATATATATACTATCTATCTATCTATCTATCTATCTATCTATCTATCTATCCCTGTAGTTAGAATATAGTGGGTTGGATAATGGATGGATGGATGTGTATATACTTTATGTATATATATATATGTGTGTATATATATATATATATATATATATATGTATATATGTGTATGTGTATATATATATATATATATGTGTGTGTATATATATATATATATGTATATATGTGTATATATGTGTATGTGTGTATATATATATATGTATATATATATGTATATATATATATGTGTGTGGTTTATAAAAAGGTTTGGGGTACCATTTACACCTTTCAATACACTCTTAACATATCGGTTCATCAGTGTCACCTTACTGGATTGTATGGTTTCTGGCCAACCCTTCGCTTAATAAAGAACCGTTTCATCAGGGAAGGATTCTCTACATATATAAAGAGGTTCTTTTGTGCCTAATATGTGGACAAATCATAAATCTTTAATGTCTAGTAGCCTAGCTACCTACTGACAGATCATGAAAGCCTGATCTTAGCCTGTGTTATCAAAATTAGGAGCCCACTGGTATTTCACAGATTTGTTTTAATCTTCTTGGCTATTTGTAGAACCTGTTATGGATCTAAATAAAAATATAGTCTTAAAAATTATGGTTCTAAAATGACACTTTGGTGGATTGAGTCTAAAGAAATCTTTAAAGTGTATTAGGCAGGGAAACTTGAATTTCACCTGTTTGTTTGCAGTAAGAATCTTGATAAAATCAGAGACCTACTGGTATTTTACAAATCCGTTACCAGCCAATCATTAATTGTTATTTATGGAGCTTGTTATGAATCTAAATAAATAAACATTCTTTCTAGAATCTTCAAATGGATAGTTCTTTTGAGAACAAAAATGCCCTCTGTGCAGGGTGAGCTCATTTTTGCTATACAATGGAAAGTTGTAAAAGAACATTGTACAGTATATCTTCTATATACTGTAACACTGAAGAACGGTTCTTCCTTAGTATTTTAAGCACAGAGATATATTCACTCGAAAGAGAGGAGAGGTTGTCCCCCTTGGCGTTGTATTGGGTTTGACTGTTTATCAGTCAAGGTCTGCAATAGTTAAATTAAAATACACCCCCATTTTGCCACCCTAGGTGACCGCCAAGTTTTACCTATATGGTTGAGACGGCCCTGCCCCTATGCCATGACTCTGAAAAACCGCTCTGGTGCCGTCATTTTTAAGGGTCCAGGACAACTAGAGATTGCTCTGAAGACTGAGCTGCATTTAATAACTTTACAGTATATCGGCATTTTACACACCGTACATTTCTAGCATTTAAGAGTAAGCCAGACTGGCAGTGTCTTTGTATCTGTACGACTATTAGTAGATTCATTTTGCTGCATCTCCACGCTGTTGAAAACAATACCCGGATAATATATTGCATTCACTGGCACCTGCTGAATGATTAATAAATATAGAAGGTATATGTGAAAATACGCCAGTAATTAAGTAATATAAAACGTGTAATGTTAATTTTATGACCCTGCTTTTTATAAATCACCTACCCTTGCAATTTTGGCATAAAAAACACAAAAGCTGGAAGAGGCTCGTGTAATGAACGTGTTTCAGCAACATTCAAGAATGCGATTTCGAACGCTGCCGCTTTTGCCATCCATGATGTGTTTACATTCTTACGCTAATATCGAATAAATGCCCGCCTGTGCGTCCTTGTGAATGCGTGCATATTAATTCGCACGGGAAGCACGTCACGTGACCTCGGGGGTCCACTTATTTGAATAGTAACGCTGTCATTAACTAGATCCGATTCGAGCACATGCACATGTTGGTGTCGAGCCAGCTGGTAGTGTTTATGACCCAAACGGTAATTTATTGAAAGGAAATCCTTGACTAGCCCACGACACGTCAAGTCAATTTCTCAAGCCCTGTTTTTGCTGATCCAGCAGAACGGACTATGGCCGTGAAGCGCCTTAATTAATTAGCGATGTCAGTGCCTAATCCCGAGCAAAGAGAGAGAGACTGAGGAAGAGAGAGAGAGAGAGAGAGACGCGTCTGTTGGCGGAGGGGGGCGTCTTGCGCGACTCAAGTGGTTGCCTCGTGTTCGTCTGTTTTTATGAGGGCTAGTAAAACGCCGTGGAGGATGATAAATCCCCCCGGTCTGCCGACTTCGTGTGAGACTGGAGACTCCGCGCCAGGGCGAGAACACTTCCCCTTTACAGGAAATTGCTCATCGGGCTTGGAAGAGGGTCTCCGCGCAAACCCACATCCTGATTGGTTCTGTTCAGATCTGGGGGCTTTGGGAGACAGCCAGCTTCTCAAAATCTGCCTCTTTTTTTTTTGGTATGTGGGATACTTTAGTCAAATGTGACAGAACAAACCAAGAATGATCTTTTCGTGTCTTTTCCATGTTAAATAAGTTGGAAAGACTTGTGGTCTTGGTCATGAAAATTGCTTCTGTCTTCTAGCGACTGTAAACGGCGCAATTTATAGGCAACGCAAACAAAATTATTCCTGCTGCAGGGAATGGGAAGGATTGGGAGCTTCTATTTATAGGTCTGCTTGTCAGCTGGGGACTGGAAGTACTGGAATGGCGCTCTTTTGATATTTACATGTGGCTTCAGAGGAAGCATTTTTGAATAAAACCCGTCGGTGTGAAGGAAAGACCCCGTTGGTAGGAAATCACTCGTCCCCGCCCAGCCGTGCAGCCGTGCCCTGCCCTCGAATTCCATGCCTAGGCCTGCAGCCTCTAATCCAAACAAGCCAGATGGACACAGTGGCCGCCCCTCGTTTCTAAACTTTCTTATAGGCTCTGCATGGACCCGCACACGCGCTGTCCATATGCCCACCTCCATAGATCAACTGCCCTTGCTTACAAGTGTGGGGTAAACACTGCGATCCGTACAAAGCGACAACAGTATCCTCTGCCCAACATATATGTGAAGGGGACATATTGCAACAAATCACGACATACATACATAATAATAAATAACGGTCTTATGAGAGACTGGCCCATATTTCTTAAAACATGGACAGTTTCAGCAGAAAATGCTCCACGTCGCCATAGACAAAACTAGAAGCGGTTTGTATCATCTACCATCCCCGATACACATTTTCCCAGACCGCGTGTGGCTTCACACGAGGAGCTCACGAAAAGTGAAGGCAACGTTTACTTTGAGCGGAATTTCTTTTGGCGCAAGATAACAAAATGTACAACGTGTCATTTATGACATACAAACGAAGCAAACTGGCAGGGATTTTATGGTTTAGTGTTACCGTGTCCCGAATGCTGGTGTACAATGTTGAAAACTTTAAGGGGCAGCCGGAAACATGAAGGGTGTCTAATATCATCATGTTCTCGAATTTTACCACCGTTGTGCATATATATTTTTAAAATTTACCTTTTTCATTTCACTATTCGGTTCCTACTTTCTACACCAAAAATGCGAGTCAAAATCTTAGCGAAATATCTGCACGGTTTCACTTCACATGTCACTTTTCTAGTGCGTGGTGTATTCTTGCTTGCGTGCACACTACACCTCGCTTTCATTTGCCACATAGGCCGTTTGTATTTTTTTTTTCCGCGGGGGTGGGGTGGTGATTTTCACTATCTGAATGTAACCTCTCCTCGCCTGCAGACGAAGGGGGTCTGTCTTCCACCTCCAAGCAAAATGGCGTCGGAGAAAGAGAGAGAGAGAGAGACAAATAGAGCGAGAGAGAGAGAGAGAGAGAGGGAGAGCAACCTGTCAGTTGAGCGAAATCAGACCACCTCGGCCCTTAGGTGACCACAAAAGGAAGAGCACAGCATTTCCACATTTTCTTATTTTGATGATATTAATGGATTTTTCTTTTTACAGTGTAAATCGTCGAGTGTAACAGGCCATGAGCGCACTTCCAAAGACAAGGCGGTACACGAGGGAAGTGGCGGATCAAGGCACGCAATCGGCGTATTTTAAGGCCACAGTGGCCACTTGAGTTCCACTGGTATATACGTGAACATTTGGTGGCCCTTTGTAGACTAAGCACTAAGGGATGGGGAAGTGTAGTGGATGGAAGACCCTGAAGCAGGACAGCACACGAGCGGAATGGCGTAAAAGGAGTGGCACTGCCCAGGCAGGTCACCATTATAGTGGATAAGCGGAAATAAGAGTTTTACCTTTAGTGCATAATAATTTCTTTAGGGATACAGAACAATGAGTGACCATATATATGTAAACAAGCACGTGCAGCGTTTACCGTTTTACTTCAGGCAAAGAAGAACAACGATTACTGATTGGATTCTTGTGTGTATTTCAAATATGAAAATGTGTGTTCTGCATTTCTGTATTCAGTGTTCCGTTATGGAGGATTCTTTTGTGTGAATTCCGAGTTTGAGTGTTAAAAAAGGTAGAAGATAGGCAGAAATAATAATTTTTCATTTAGTGAAAAATAAATCGTCAAGGCATACTAATCAATGAGTGTGCATACACACACATACACATATATACTCGTATATATGTATGAGAGTGTAAATTCTATGTTTCTGTGTTCAGTGTTATGGAGGATTCTTTTATGTGTAATCTGCGTGTAAGTGTTTGAAAAGTGCATTTTTAAGGTGAAACGGTGTGAAATGTGTAAATTCGAGAATATGTGTTTCTACCGAATGTATATGCGCGCGTGCTCGTGTGCTACGCACATCTGTGTATATGCAGAATATACAATAGGTCAGTGTGTGTATTGATGTAGGGGTTTATCTGTCCAACTATCTATTTTGTAATGTCTCATCTTTCAATGTTATAGCGCCTTTCACATCTATCTGTCTATTTTATAGTGTTTGATCAGTCTATGCACATGTACTAGTAGCAGCTTTGTCACTTGTACAGAGTAATTATTATAAGAAGTAGTGGAACACGCGGAGCTACAGTCTTAAAATTAACTGCAAATAAAATTTACATTTTAGTACATACATTTTTTTGAATTTCCAGAATATATCGGGTCATAAAATGTAAATTAAGCCTAGGATCAAAGTTCTAGCCCCATTAGTTAGCGAGTAATCCCGTGATAGAGATATACACTAACATTTATATGGGCATACACCGCTACTGACAGTGTGTGACCTTGAGCAAGTCACTTCACCTGCCGGCGCTCCAACTGGAAAAACAAAGTGGTATTCATAACATATAGCGCCTTTCCCAAACTCAAAACGCTTCACGGAAAAAGAAAGGGACAACCGGAAAAAAGCAGATCAAATACACAACATTGGATATAAAATAGTAGAACAAAAGCTAAATAAAAATACCTTCAGGGAACAAAAATCTTTGAATTTGAATAAGACACAATAAACCAGAATAAAATCTGTATATATAAAATGTCTGTCCGTCTATGGGGCTAGAACCTTGCATCTTGATTTTTATCGACAGCTTATGACTCGATATGTTCTAGAAATTTAAATATATTTAGGTAATAAAATTTAGGATCGTACGTCCGCGTGTTTCATAGTAAAACAAGGAAACCCCGAACAGATAAACACAATCTCTGATACAAACGCAAATCAACCTGCGCACCTCGAATGAGGAATCAAGCAGAGCGGAAGGGTCACAATGTCCAGGGTACGTTAAATGTATCCTGAACAAATGCGTTTTAAGTTGCTTTTGAAAAGAATGTGCTGAGTTGGCTGAACTAATCGATTTAGGTGGTCGCTCCAAAGTCTGGGTGCAATAGAGCTGAATGCTGCCTCACCCATTGGTATTGGCATTGGCACAGTGTAATCCCCTTTTTTTAAATCGAATATAACTCAACCAAAGGACTTAACTTAACCTAGGAGTAACCTTGGAGCACACCTTTCCTTACCTCGCTTTATTCTTGACAGCATCTCATAAATCAGGAGACAACCCAGGAGAGGATGTCACACATCAATGCACACGTGCCAGGTCAAAATAAATTCCATGTAAACGGTGTCAAGCCAGAGAATCGAACCCAGGTCCACAGTGACTATATAACGTATACTGTGTACAATATACAATTTCTGACACCGATCTTTCCATTTTACGAGTGACACAACGTTTTATTTGCACGAATTCGTAGGATTTTTGCAGAAAGTAGGTAATGCTGATTGGGATTTGTACTGTGGCTTTGAATTACCGTTTTATAAAGCCAAAGTGAAAAGTGAGCGATCACCCCTGTCAACATTTAGCGCAATGCAAGGGAGGAACCAACCCTGGACGGGACGGGATAAGTGCAGCGCGGGCGGGAGGCGCCTTAACTTTTCATACCCACATAAGCAACAGCCATAGGCCGCCATTTTAGAGTCGCCAAATACGCTACTATTGTAACACGTCTTTTGGAATGTGGGAGGAAATGGGGGTGTACTGCCAAAAAAAAACCGCTAACAGAATCGCACCCTGGTCATTGAGCAACTAACTATATTTGAACGCGCTTACAAAATTAACGTGCAAATTAACAAGAAAGGCGCGGTCAGTAAAATTTTAAGGTGTTTTGCCAAAAAAAGACCGGATTTTTAAAAATCGTTACATGAAATGAGTTGGACATTAACATAAAAAAATCGAACATATTGGTTTTGGCCTTCGGTTACTACAAAATACTGTTTTAGGAAAAAGCCTACACGATCCGTTCGTGTACACAAGAAGCACGAGATCGTGGAAAGTGACGTGGTGGACAATTTTTGGACGGGAGGACTGAGATTGATAAATTCACGCGCATTTATTTAATTGTTTGTGCTGCCCGTGCACGCACATCTCTTATTTAGATTTATTTAATTGTTTGTACTCCTCGCGCGCGCATATCTCAATTATTTATAACTACTCAAGTAATTCGGGTAAAATCAACTATATCATCGCATTAAAATCGATCTGATTGATCAACTTGGTCCGTCCTTAATCTTTTATTTTATTTTTTTGCTTAAAATTTTGATTCGACATTTATTGTATTTTTTCTCACTTAAGGCCCTCGTGTCAGATCTTGAGGATGGGACACGTTCGAAGAGGAATCCACTGACGAAAAGTAACCTGTGAGGAACTTTCAGGAGTGATCGTGTTGCTTAGAAAGTACAATTTATTTTTATTAGAATACTGCCTCTTTTTTTTTTTGTTCATATAACAATTACATGCATGCGCACGTGGGCAGGGCAATTTAACAGGACGAAAAATGTTAATAAAGTAATCCCCTATACTCTATGATTTCATTTTTCACATCATTTCCACTGTTCCTTTTCACCCTAGCGCTGTATCTCCACTCATGTCCCGCGAGTACATTTTTTCCCCCAGTACATTTCGCATAAGCACACTTTGCTAGATGTGGCACACAAAATGGAGGCTCTGTGCACAGCTCTGCCTTCCCGATACAGGTCGTTGTTGAGCACAGCGTGAACTTTGACCTAGTGAAGGCACAGCCCCTTTTTTTTCTGAAGAGAGAAAAAAAAAAAAGAAACCACATTCC
This sequence comes from Polypterus senegalus, assembly GCF_016835505.1. Lineage (NCBI taxonomy): Eukaryota > Metazoa > Chordata > Cladistia > Polypteriformes > Polypteridae > Polypterus > Polypterus senegalus. The sequence continues at coordinate 13,231,986 of NC_053170.1, read as the reverse complement.
AGAGGTTGGTTTTCATTCTCAAAACCCCAACCCCCAAGAAAAAAATATACCCTTGAAGAAGTTTCGAAAATTACACAGTGACCGTGCAATGTGGATCATCAAAGATAACATGCAAGGCGCACGCACAGACTCCCAGTGCAGTGTTACTGAAGCAGGCATGCAGGTTACCATAGCTGTTTACACACACATCACTGGATCAATGCCTCCTCTTACACATTATGATTTTCCTAACATGATAAAGCAATTGTTTTTCTTTATTATCATCCATTCCATTCCAGCTACTGGATTTTTTATTTTCAAATGAATGAAATATTCATTTGAATTCCAAATTAAAATGAATGTCATGTGCCACCTGGCTTTAGAAACAGAAGCCCCATCAGTGAATCCCATCCACACCTTGTTGATCTCGAGTATATTGTCAGGAAACTTGACTGAAAACACTAAACAATGTAATTCGCCCCCACTGCCATCAATCTCCTGGCCCTGAAGGGGCGGGCCCAAGGCCTCATTAGGTTTTTTTTTTAAGTTACCAACCTACCATCCCCCCACCCCACCCCAACCCCACCCCTCCTTCTCCAACCTTTCGAGTTTCATTCTCTTCTTCCAACCCACCCAACCCCCCAGTCTGTTCAGCCCTGTTCTTCTGGCCTTTTAAACCGAGGAAGCAGAGCATTCCTAATCTTTGGCGAGGTCAAAGGTGAAAATACGGGTTTGAGACTTGATCACAAAGTTGGGTGGGAAAATGGCAAGGACCTCCGTGAGCCTGTTGGGACAGAGAGCAAAGGGGGTGGCCTCCAGCTCTGTGGAATTTGTGTGTACGGCGGTGGTGATAGATGGCGTGTGGGGTTGGCGGGAAGCACGTTTAATATTCAGGAAATATTCGAGCATGCTTTGTTATGGTCCTTGCTCTGAACAAGCCCAGATGTGACTTTCATTCTTTGAGGAGAATGAACACTACTGCTGGAACCATTCAATTTTTTTTTTTTTTTGTGGCTTACCATTGACAAAAGCACACAAGTGTCACGTAAAGAAAGAAAAAAAAGAGTCCACTAATAAGCATCAGAGGGACACAACAAAAAACCTGCAGTATATCTGCCTTTTCCTGTCTTATCCAGACTAGTGACAAAAAACCGATCAACAGATTTCCTATTGTTCATCTATAAACTGCAGTTACAACATTTGGCCACATAGTGGCACTGTTCTCCGATTAACTCTTTGTGTGCTTCAAAAAGCACAGTTTCACTCAGAAATCAACCTACAATGTCTGTCTCTGCATGCCGTGGCCACCAGTTTGCCGGGAATATGCGACAGGCTGGCTGCCCGGCTGTCTTTGTGTGGTGGTAGCAGCGGTCAGAGTCACAGTGTATCACAATCTGGTTTGTACCTCTTGTTATTATAAGTGGTGGCCCTCCCAGGACTGATCAGCAGATGCTGGTACCTCACATTCGTCTTCGGTCACGTCTATCAAAATCGGCGTCCGACAAGTCAGAGTTGGCGATAATATGCAAAACGTCATCCAGCGATTATTTTGCTCTCCGAATCCTCTTCGATCTCTCACCAGATGTCAATGGCAATTTTTTTTGCAGTTGTTTGCTCCTCGCTACTCATGTGAGCGCAGGGAATCTCGGTCAGACCAATGAAGCTATCTTTCCTTCTAAAACATAACGGTGGGTTTTTGTCACCACTTACAATTGATGACCACCGTCAACCCCTCCTTTTGACAAAAGTCGACATCGGCCCTGAAAGCAGGGTATGATTACTGAATGCAATTGAGCGTAGGGCCGCATTAAGGTGGGTGCTGTTGATACTGCAGCATTAGGCCCATTCCTGAAATAGGCCCAGATGAAAACAGATGAGAATTTTCCGGAAGCTGAACAGTTTTCCTTTGCTATATTAACCTCAAAATAATTCTTAGAATGAAATTTGGAGTCCGACTTTTCGGAGGCCTAGACACAGCGTTACTTATTATACAGTTACTATTGTTCTTTGCACTGTGACGTGACTATAACGTCGTCGTGTTTATTATTAACCGAAGATTTCAAGTTAATGCTATCAATTTTACGTTAAACAGTCTACTTAGTAATTTAGCTGCGTTTTTTGCAATATTTAGAGGATTCTTGCCACTTTATTATTGTTCGGTAAGTGCCACGTAGTAAATTTTTCACCCTGAAAGTTAGTTGTACAGTAAAAATCGATGGCTATTTAAATGGTTGTATCTGTAAAGGTAAAACTAAAAGCCTGCCCGCGGGCCCGGCATGGATGTTTAGAATTTTTTAAATCCTCGACAGGATTCTGGTCTATTATGAAGTTTAAATCGTTCACAAAATTTTTACCCTCAGGAGCCTGAGCTGAGTCACTTTGACCCAACGTCTCTGCAAATTCATTTTTTCTTACTCTGTTTCGTAAGAGAATTGTGAAATTTTGTGTATTTCATTGTTAAGTTTTCTGCATTAAGTCCACTTTTCAGACAATTGCTATCGAATGTTGATGTTACATAGTTTGATGTTAATCTCGAGTTGTTACGATACTACGTCGTTATTATTATTCATGTTCAATAAAGGCTGGCTGGTTGAGTTGCAAGCAATTAAGGCTCCTTGGTCGGTCTGAGTGTGTGTGTACGGTGAGTGTCGAATGCACCAATGGCGAGAAAAAATAGGCCATTTTTGCACTGCAGCATCAGGCCCAATTCCGTCTTAATCCGGCCCTGATTGAGCGCGTTCAGTTCCACCCACCAAGCCCAGGATAAGGTGAGTAACCTTAAAGCAGAAACCTGATTTCCTTTAAAAAACAAGTATGCTTCTGGAGTTCTTCTTTGGTAAAATGCTCCACTGCACAAAAAAGAATTAAACATCAGGATCAACTGCCTTGAATCTGAAAACAATCATGGAGCCTGTGCTGGTTTTACGTGTTTTATTAATATGTTTAGTCCCAAAAGTGCCATGACGTAATCGCATTCCATCCTCTTTTTACATCCCTGACTTGAGCCCCTGAGGATTCGATGCATTGTATGGCCGCCGCGTCACCCGGTTGCCACATTTCAGCATGTCTATTGCAGATAGCTGTATTCAAACTAAACTGACATTTTGTTAATATGTTTCTGTTACTAGATTGCACACTGCACACTCTTCTGTTTGGCTGTGCAGTTGAGCCCTGCAAAGGACCACCTAACTCTTACATGGGCTTCTTGCCTAAACCCATAGCTGCTGGCATAATAATAGCACAGGTATTTTTAATTCAGCAAAATAAGTATTATGATAGGTTGCTTATCACTTAAAGACTAATCAGACAGTGTAATGCACGCTATTTTTAACGTGTTAACTCCAACCCTGCGCCAGAGATTGTGTTGCTGAGTTTAGTGCTGAACGATTTCTAAAATACTGAAACAGATTAGTTCAACCAGAAGAAGGAATAAAGCAATCACCTGAGCGTTTGTCTTGGGAAGTTTATCTAGCAGACATTCCCACCGTCTTCTGCCCATGGCTACGACAAGCATGTGTGCAGCTGTATAGATCCACAGAATACGAAATCCTCAGCTGTAACTCAGTTAAGGGTTTAGGTAGTAGATAGAACTTTTATTTATCCCCAGGATGAAATTTGGCTTTTTACAGACGCCCTTCAAATAAAGAAATACATAAATGGATAGATAAATAAACAAATAAATACATACTACTAGGGGGCTTACCCACCTCTTGCTTCACTCGCCAACCCCCCAGCCTGTGCTACGCACCAGCCACTTCCTTTCTCTGCCACTCTGTGTTGTGAAGAGAGGGGGTCTGAACGCACCCCAAGGAGATGCGGCCGCTCCTCCAAAACCCCCTCTTAAATGGTGATACAATGGGAAACAAATACAGTTTGTTTTTTTTTTTTTACCTCCTCTTTGCTCGATCAGCTGGTGGCTTGCTGCTCCCGCCATGCTACGCGATCTGCATTTCGCATGGTGCTTTGAACATTTAAAAGCCTGTACAGCAGCTGTCCTACTCTTGGTCTTTTATTTCCGGCCCTGGGCGTGATTAAATCTCTTGGCACAAAGTCTCGTCTCGCGGGACGTGATTTCTTGATATTTTTTAATTTATAATTTAAAAACAGAATAAGAATCTGAAAATCTAACAACATCACAATAAAGTATGATAAATTCTGAAAAGAATGATGCCAAACATATATATGTAGGTTTTAAAATAAGGCCGATTTAAAATGTGACATAAAAATGTCACATAAAATCGTTGCTCAAAATTTTTGCACTTTTAGGCTTAGGATTTTATATATGTAGAGTAAATATATATATATATACAGTATATATATATATATATATATATATATAATAGAGAGAGATATATAGATATAGATAGATATGTATATATATAAACACACACACTGGAATGACTATAACGCAAGAAAATTAATAAAGTAAAATGTTCTGACCTGGCTGTCACAGTCCCAGTGAGGTGCTATACAGGTGTATTGGTGTTGGTATAAAGGACCCCCAGCCTCCCTTCTTGACACTTATGATGAATAATTCATTGTCTGAAAGTCCTCACTGTTGGTGTGCCACAGAGAGGGCGTGCAGCATTGTTCATAATGACATTTGGTTTTGTTTTATTCCTCTCCTTTGCTATGACCTCCAGATGGTCCCGAGTGTGTTCTGTAACTGAGCCTCCCATTTAATTATCTTGTTGATTTGGTGGACCTCCCTTGAAGTGATGTTTCCAGGCCAGCATACTACACTGGTCATCACAGAGTTCTAGAAAATGTGAAGGATGTCATTTCCCACATTAACGGAGCTCAGTCTCCTAAGAAAAAGCTCATAGTCCCTTTGTGTTTCAAGACCAGTCCGATCTGGTATTAATGTGGATCCTCAGATACTTGTAGGAATGGACCACCTCTACATCCACTCCTTGAACAGTGACCAGGTGTAGAGGCCTCTATTAGATTACATAGCCAAATAATCGGGTTACTTCTTGTTCTTCTTTTGGCTTCTCCCATTAGGGGTTGCCACATCGGATTATCTTTTTCCATATCTTCCTGTCCTCTTCATCTCACTCTGTCACACCCATCACTTACATGTCCTCTCTCACCACATCCATAGACCTTCTCTTGGGCCGCCTTCTTCTCCTCTTACCTGCTAGCTCTACCCTTAGTACTCTTCTCTCATTATACCCAGCATTTCTCCCCTGCACATGTCCAAACCAATAGCATCTTTAACTCTGCTACCTCCAGCTCTGTCTCCTGCTTTCTGGTCAGTGCCAATGTCTCCAGCCCATATAACACAGCTGGTCTCACTACCGTCTTGTGGACCTTCCCTTTCACTCTTGCTGATACCCGTCTGTCACTAATCACTCCTGTCACACTTCTCCACTCTACCTGCACTCTCTTTTTCACCTCTCTTCCACACTCCCCATTACTCTGTACTGTTGATCTCAAGTATTTAAACTCCTCCACCTTCACCAACTCCACTCCCTGCATCCTCACCATTCCACTGACCTCCCTCTCATTCACACTCTTGTATTCTGTCGTGGTGGTCCTACTGACCTTCATTCCTCTCCCCTCTAGAGCAGATCTACATTACATAGCCAAACAACCAGCTTACTCATGGAGAAAATTATGTGTGTTAACCTGATTTCCCAGAAACCCATGACTCGCTTTCTCTAACCGGAACTAGAGTCTACATAGGCATTTCAGAAACCGGGTTTTCTGTGAATCACCAGGTTATTAACGCTCATGTAAATGCACTGAATGAGAATTTCAAATTGAAGGACGTCTCGTCAACAACTGGAGGATATGCATTTGACGTTGTGTTGATAGTTACTGCAGAATTTGATTTACAAGAACTAGTAAACCAAGTAAAGCAGGTTTAACGTTCAGTGGCACAAAACCGGAAATAATGGCGTCATACCAACAAAAGAAATTTCACTAATGAGAGGAAACCATACAGTACATCGAGTTCGTTTTGGTTAGCTGCAAGCTAAGCTGTCCCAGTACCTCATCTACTGTAGATGCTTCTTAAAGGTTGTCCAGGTTTTCAGCTTCAACTCCACATCTCGGTAGTTTGTTTCCGATTTCCCCCAACTCTTCAGAAGTGCTTCCTGGCTTCAGTCCTGGGTCCCTTCCCCCTTTTTGTCCACTGGTGTCCTCGAGTGTGCGATTCTCCATTAAGCTGAAAGAACTCTGCTGGATCTCCTGTATTTTCTCGATGCCTTTTGAGAATTTTATCAAACTCGGTGAGTTCATCAGATGACGTCTTCTGCTTGAGACTAAACCGATTTGATTCTCGGAGTCTGTCACCGTAGGACACGTCCACAAATCCTGGGATGCACCTGGTTGCTCTGCACACCTTCAAGTGCTGCTATGTCTTTCTTGTGGCATTATGAGCAGAATTTCACGTCGTACTCCAGATGCAGTGTCACTAGTGCATTACATAGTCTGAGCGCATTTATATTCAATGGTTTTTACGATGGGCGGCAATGGTGGTCCAGTAAGGAGACCACTTTTGACATCTCAGGTCCTCGCTGTGTGGAGTTTGCATGTTCTCCATGTGTCTGCATGGGTTTCCAAGGTGGAAAGGTGGATTGGCCATGTGGCCTGTGGGAGTTTGTTCCCCTGCGATGGACTGTCCAGGGTTTATTCCTGCGTTGCACCCTTTGCATGCTGGGATATCCTCCAGCCCCCCTGCAACACAGCTCAGGATTAGGTGGGCTTAGATAAATGAAGGTTTTACGATGTGACCTCACATTTTATTAATCGCTTTTCCACATTGCTTACACGATGAGAATGTTTTCCTCAATATGAACCCCTTAACCTTTCCTGTAGCTCAGCGTCTCCCATCTTGCATTTCTAATTGATGTTCCTTTTGCCCATGTGTAGCACTTTTTTTGCTCTTTTCTACATTGAATTTCATTTTCCAAGTGTTCGCCCAGTTTTGAAGCTTGTCCAGAGTCTTTCTGAATTGTTTTTGTGGCCACCTTAGTGTCTGCCATTGCTCCAATTTCAGTATTCAGTATTACCCATATTTAAACTAATGTTATTAATATTAATTGGGGGAAAAAAAGAAACAGACTCAGGAGAAACCCCTGAGGGTCTCCACTGATGGCCCCATTTTCCACTTACCTGTACTCGTCGTCTCCTTTACCAACCCGAGATCCAGATTTGTAGGGTACCTCAGATGCCTACAAGCTACTAGTTTTAGAGTAAATCTTCAGTGTAGGATGAGCGAGTCAAAGGCTTTTTGAAAGTTCAAGTAAATTCTGTTTGTTTCTGTCAACTGTTCCAGTTGTCCGCTCAAGAAATTATCTCAAATATTGGTCAAGCAAGAGAACATCTCACAGGGAAATAATTCTTGCAGAAAAGGTATTGGGGCAGGTGGAGTGTTGTTCAAAGAAACTGGTAAGAGTGACGCAGATGAAACCAAGAAGATTGGCTTTGACTAGAAATGCAGTGAAGGTGCTTGGAAACTTCTGGAGAAGCAAGGACATCATGGTGGCGACCTAAAGTTAGACTGTGACAAACACTCGGATGGTCGATTGCAACAGATGAATGTGAAGGGTGGATGTTAAAGTAGAATGACCAATGGCGGGCAGAAGCTTTTAAATTGTGGTGCCATCGGAGGATGTTGAGGGGTTCTTGGATGGAACACAAAACAAATGAGCGGGTTTTACGTCGGGGACATGAGGGAAGGCAGTTGCTGCTTAAGATTAGAAGACACAAATTGAAAGGAGAACATTATGGCAGGGCTGTCTTAACAACATCATGGACCCCCTGGGCAAAGTAGTGTGCTGGGGCCCCTGTTTTAATAGCAAAACAGAAACATACATAGGCATCAGAAACATCGTGGGCCCCTGGCCAGTGCCCAATGTACCCATGTGTTAAGATGGCCCTGCATTATGGTCATGTGATGAGGAAACAAGTAGGTTTAGAGAAGGACGCTATTCAGGGATGGATGGAGGGGAAGACAGAGAAGAAGGTGGATACATAATGCCTGAGACTGGGTCAAGTATGGACGTCAACTCAGCTGCAAGAAGAACGGATGGCAGACAGAAATGGGAGCAGGTCCCGCTCACGCTGTCTGTCCTCCTGAAGTTTGGGATTAAACGGTACAATTTGGTGGCATGCATCAAGTGAGCCAATTCACAAATCTCATTGGCTCAGATTGTGCTTAAACATAAAAACACGCAGGCGGATGGCATCTTGGGAGAACGCCTGGCACAATGACTTCTGTTATTGCACATGCGGGCCAGGAGCCTCTTTGTTTCTCTCCGAGTCTCGTCTAATCATATTTAATGCATTGCTGATAAGAAATAAACAAATTGTTTCCCGTTAATTGCATTAAAATATTATTCGCAGCCGAGGGTTCACACAAAAACAGAAAGCCATGGTCTGTGTTTGGAAAAATAAAAAATAAAAAAACAACAACATTAGCTGAATTAGGCAGCACGGCGATACCGAGCCACACTTGTCATTTTGAGCGTAACATCCATGTGTTAGGAAACGCAAGTCGGGAGATTAAGCATATTTAACAAGCAGATGCAAAACCCTGGAGGATTTGAGAATTTCCTAAAAGCCTCCGAAAGGGTGTGATTGCTGTTAGATGGCAGCTCTTCAATTATACCATGTGGATGGGTGGGCATATTCATAAGACCCATTCACAAGTAAAATGTGCAGCACAATCTGCAATTTACATTTAAGGTGCTGCCCTAAAAAATAGATAAATAAATAAATAAAATGTTTACTCCACCTGAACAATCAGTGGGCACAGGAAATGTACAAGTGCTCCCATATCCATGTGGGGTTTCCTCCGGGTGCTCTGGTGTTCCTGCTACATCCGCAAAGACACGCAGGTTAAGTTCATAGAGAACTTTCAATTGGCTCCAGTGTGAGTGAATGTGGGTGTGTGTGTCTTGTGATGGACTGGCGTCCAGTTGTGGGCGGTTTGATGCATTGTGTCCAGTGGAGTTGGGATAAGAACTGAGACCCAGAATTGGACTGAGCAGCTCTGAGAATGAACGAGCAAATGAAGAAATGAATCTTGTCCTCCTTCCATTTGAGCTGTGGGAAGACATCAAATCATGGATGGGCTTTACACGCCTCCACCCAGAAGATTAAAGAGAGAGGACACCAGATGTTTCTTTTTTTATTTTTATTGACTTCAAGGTTTCATTATAAAGTGCCAGACATTGTTTCAACCCTCCTCTCAACCAGGAAGACTTTTGAAAATCCAAAAGATGAGCCACAGCAGGTGGAGAGTGAAGCAGCAAAGCACTCTGGGAGTCAAGTTTATGTTGTGATCCAAAACCAAAGTCTTGCAGCTCCAATATGAGATTCTATCTGTTATATAGTGTCTTTCACATCTATCTATCTATCTATCTATCTATCTATCTATCTATCTATCTATTATATAGTGCCATTTCTATCTATCTATCTATCTATCTATCTATCTATCTATCTATCTATCTATTATATAGTGCCTTTCATTATCTATCTATCTATCTATCTATCTATCTATCTATCTATCTATCTATCTATCTATCTATCTATTATATAGTGCCATTTCTATCTATCTATCTATCTATCTATCTATCTATCTATCTATCTATCTATCTATCTATCTATCTATTATATAGTGCCATTTCTATCTATCTATCTATCTATCTATTATATAGTGCCTTTCATTATCTATCTATCTATCTATCTATCTATCTATCTATCTATCTATCTATCTATTATATAGTGCCATTTCTATCTATCTATCTATCTATCTATCTATTATATAGTGCCATTTCTATCTATCTATCTATCTATCTATCTATCTATCTATTATATAGTGCCATTTCTATCTATCTATCTATCTATCTATTATATAGTGCCATTTCTATCTATCTATCTATCTATCTATCTATCTATCTATCTATCTATTATATAGTGCCTTTCATTATCTATCTATCTATCTATCTATCTATCTATCTATCTATCTATTATATAGTGCCATTTCTATCTATCTATCTATCTATCTATCTATCTATCTATCTATCTATTATATAGTGCCATTTCTATCTATCTATCTATCTATCTATCTATCTATCTATCTATCTATCTATCTATCTATCTATCTGTTATATAGTGCCTTTCATTATCTATCTATCTATCTATCTATCTATTATATAGTGCCATTTCTATCTATCTATCTATTATATAGTGTCTTTCACATCTAAACTGAAAAAAACATGTGATGATTCACGCTTAATATTTTCAATCTGAACCAATATAATTCTTTTTAGCTTATTGATCCCACAATTTTTAAGTTGAGGCAAATCATTTAAAGTGATTGGGTGCAATTCACTTGTTTTTTTTTTTACTTAAGTAAATCTATTTTTTAAGTTGTTCTTCTTTTTTAGCAGTTGGAAAGCCATCAAACTGGAAAGTTCAACCGGAAGAATATACAAAATGCCCCTCAAACACAGCACATGAACAACCTAAAATATTAAGTTAACTGAAATAGGATTTCTACGTTTATTCCCTCCACCATAACTTACTTTGGTACAAACATCTTTTTTTACTTTGATTGAGATCTGAAACCAAATATTTCAAGCTGCAACACTAAATGACTAATGTTAAGTTGCTTGAAAGAAAAAATTTACGTTGAATGAACAACATCCATGTTATACTTTTTTCAGTGATCTATCTCTCATTATTTTATAGCGCCTTTCCTATTTATGTATCTGTCTATCTCTCTATCGTGTAGTGCCTATCAAATCTTAATCTATTTAATTCTTCATTTGGTCAAGTAAAGTTAGCTATTTTAAAAAGTTTGAATAATAAACAGACTTCTGGACGATGTGACCTTTATTGTCACAGTGAGTTTTACGTTGAGAATACAATTGAAGTCCACGTGTTATTATGAAGGAGGTGCTGTGCTCCAATGTTGAAGACAGTTAAAAATTTGTGATTAAGCAAAATATTTCAACATGCATAGAAAATGAGGAGTTTTGTACTGTTGAACTTTTTAATGATGTCCAATTATGGCATTCTGTTAAACTAAAATGTTTAATGTGTAGTATAATGGATGAAGTGTTTAAAAAAGCTGTAGTGTTGGGGAAGGAGGTTAAATTGTTTTAGATGAAATGATTTGTTTGAAATTTTGAAAATGAGCAGTAATAATAATAATGATGATCATCATAATGTTGTTGCTGTTGATGATATTATAATAATCACAATAATAATAACAACAACAACAATAATAATAACAAGAAGAACAATAATCATAACAGTTGTTATTATTGTTATTATTATTATCATTATTGCAATTATTCATGCATTCATTTATTTATTCATCCATTACCTATCCAAGAAACTTGAGAAGATTTTTGAGTGTTTAGAAGTACAAAGTAAACAAGGAGACCAAACCAGATGTTAACGTTAAACACAGGAATCAGGTGTATTTTAAAACAAATCAGTCAGTAAAACCTACATTTAGATAAATTCTTGTTGCATAACAATTAGAAGCTAAGGTATTCTGTCGTGAGAATAAAGTCCACATTTGGTTCAATATAAAATTATAATAACACATTAAAGCAAATTTGGATTTTGGGAGCTTTTTTTTTTAATTATTATTAAAATTGTGTGAATTGGATTTCTGATGGTTATGATGTGCCCAGCATTTAGCTCCTTTTAGACTACTGATCTTTGTCTATTTTACTCTCCACATTCAGACACATTTGAGGCTCAGTCTTAAATGTTTTAAACTTTGGAGGAAATAATTAGTTTGATAAAATAAGAATAATAAAAATGCGTTGGCACATCTGAGGTTTGAGCTAAACAAACGAGTTTGATGGACTGAATGGTCTCCTCTCATTTGTCAAATTGTTTCTGTTCTTATGAAATGTTAAAAAAAATCTTTACTAAATATTAAAAAAAAAATCCTTACTAGTTATTCGTTATCTTAGACTCGAAATTCATCCAAATAGGAAACGTAAACACCTATTAAAAAACTTTGGTAAAAATTGAAAGTACAAATATCTCCTTACTGATTATTTTGCTATATTTATGGTGAAGTGACCTTTCCAAAACTTGTGGAAATATAAATGAAATTGGAGAGCTGTAATTTTATTTATATTTTTATATATAAAGCGTATCGCTTAAATTAGTGTAAAATTTGTGAAAAACAAAATTTCTCATTTCTAATCACTAATTTAGAAATTTGTGTAAAATAAAGTAAATATTTGAAAAATTGTTTGTTATAAACTTGCTAACCAAAGTTGTGGGTCTGAAAAGTAATAAAATGGTTTATGAATGTAATGAAACTTCTTAACTGTCGTGTGTTTCGAAATACTTAAGCACAAGTGAGATGTTTTCATAATTCAGAACTGGTTCCTGCTTGTGCTCTCCTGTTTTGGTTAGACTTGGGCTTTACTTTCCTGATTTAACCTAATTATTTTATATAATGATTATTTTTTATTTTTTATTTTTTACTTTATTAATTAATATTTATTAATTTTTTGTGAATTTCCCCTTGGGATTAATAAAGTATCTATCTATCTATCTATCTATCTATCATATAGTGCCTTTCCTATCTATCTATCTATCTATCTATCTATCTATCTATCTATCTATCTATCTATCTATCTAGAAGTAACTTACACGCCATGATCTTCTTCTTCTTCTTCTTCTTCCGGCTGCTCCCGTTAGGGGTCGCCACATCGGATCTTCTTCTTCCAGCTCTTCCTGTCCTCGTCATCTTGTTCTGTTACACCATCACCTGCATGTCTTCTCTCACCACAGAAGCATAACACGAGGGATTTGATTAAAATCTCCAGCTTAAAATGAGCGGATTCCTAATGGCTGATTTTTATTTACATTACGTTGAGTCAATTGTGGAGTTTATCCATTGAACATTAATGCCTGTTGACAGAATTAAAAAGTATTTCTTAATAACTTGTGATGTCTTGAACAGTTGGTTCTCGCTGCTTATGAAGCTATCAGATTAGAAATAAATGTAGCATTTAAAGTCCAGACAGGACAATCTGACACCATTAACTATTTTGGTTCCATTTATTTTTCAAACGTTTACAATTACAGATTTTTTTATTTTATATATTTTAATTAAGCACGCCAAATTCCGTTAAACATGTCAGTTAAACTTGTGAAAATACACTTTGGGCTTTTGGAGGAACGGCTTCATTCTCGGTGGTTTATGTGTATTTATTTAGCAGGGACTTTTATTGAAACCAATTTTCAAATCAAAAACTCCATAAACAGGAATAAGACGGGCGCAGAAGCTTCAACTCCAAAGCACGTTCGGATCGTAATTAATATTTTTCTACAAATGAACTGTATGAAATATATATAATTATTCGTTGATGTTCTATTCATTATGGTAAAGGAAATTTGGTTTTAACAATTGAATATTTTACTAAGTTAGAGGTTGTTTTTAACTTAATTTTTTAATAAACCAGAATTTTTTTGTTATCAAAACGATTTCTGAATACGCGAAAATTTGGGAATTAAACTCACAACGGATTTTTGAGATCTAATTGCTCATAATGTTCCCAGATAACAAATATGACATTAAAATTCAAGATAGTAAAGTCTGATACCATTAAATATTTAATAGGTTTTTCAAAAATGCCCAATTACTAATCATTGCTTCAATATGCAAACTTATGATAACAAACTTTGAAAATAAAAAAATATATATATAAATAAATAAATAAAAGAACAGTGGGCGAATTAAGCCATAATTGTTACTGTATTTATTTGGCAGGGGGCTTTTATTCAAAGTGACTTGCAAAGCTACATGTTATGGTCAGAGCAGCACAAATTGTAGGACCTTCTTTACGACAAAAGCTCATTCTCGTCTAATTTAAATTTTTGCATGAAGAATAAAGTCTGAAAAGCTAAAACATAGGAGTATTATGATCTATAAATCCAAACAGATTTGTTTTGTTGCGAGCAGGTAAAGATTTTGTAACCAAAGTAAAAACTATAAAAGTGATTTGATTATGTTGCTTCCAGATCCGACACGTAACTTCAGAGCGACCGTTTTGAATGAACTGAACAACTCGTTTGTTAAAGTGAGATTTTGAAAACTTCATACTTTACTTCTATAAACTCCAGATTTAAACAAATTTTGAAGTTAAACGCATTGTGATACAATTGAATATTTCTGTACTGGTGTGATCTAAAATAGCAGTGGCAAGTTAAAGGGAACAGATGAAGAAAATGACATCGAAAAAGAGCAAAAAAGCAGATGGCAAAGACACCAAAGGCCGATAAGCACTACAGAAATGAAAGTCAAAAAGACCTGCCTGAGAGTCCCAAACCAGAGAAATAAAGAAACACAAAGTGCACGAGCTCTTCACTTTCTAAATGATCCACAACCTTGGATAGAGAATAGAGACAGGACTTTAGTCGAGACCCTTTATCTCGTCACAACTGCGTCATCACGCACTACAAACATCCGGTTGAATTCCCTGAAAGCCAACAAGATGGTGGCTCCTGTATACAAACCAAAATAGCTTTAGAAGAGGCACAAAATAATCGTATCAATTAAAATCATCTTAAGTACAGACTGAACATAGAAATGAACATTCAAAACCCAAAATGAGCACACAAAACCCTTAAAACATGGAAGGGAAAAATGAATAGAAAAAAAAAAATAAAATCATAAAGCAACATCCAACAATGTTAGGGGGAAATTCATCCTTCTAACAGTATAGAAATATATTGCATATATTTCAATAAATGTATAAATGTATCGCCCTGCCATAGAATGACAAGCCATCCAGGGTTGTGTCCTGCCATTTGTGAAATGCTGTCAGGAGAGGCGCATCCCTCTGATAATCCTGAACTGGATTAAACAGGTCTGAAGACTGGCAGGTGGAAGGACAGACTGACAGTTGATGATTTATTTTATGTCTTTATTTAACAAGGACTTCTATTCAAAAGGCAGATTCATAAAAGGAAATGTGTGGGAACCATAGAATACAGAATTTAAGATTTTCATTAAGGAGATTATCACAGTTTGATAAAATAAAATTCCAGCTTTTAAAATTTAATCACTGTTAATTCAACGGCATTTTAAAACCTGGCAATTCTAATCCAGGATGGCATGGGAGTGCCTGTTTAGAACAGCCAAGGACATAGTGAGAGCCCTGTAAAGGATTATATATAAATATATACTGCGTATGTTTGTATGTATGTGTGTGTATATATATGTATATTTATCCATCCATCCATCCATCCTCTTCCGCTTATCCGAGGTCGGGTCGCGGGGGCAGCAGCTTAAGCAGAGAGGCCCAGACTTCCCTCTCCCCGGCCACTTCTTCCAGCTCTTCCGGGAGAATCCCAAGGCGTCCCCAGGCCAGCCGGGAGACATAGTCCCTCCAGCGTGTCCTGGGTCTTCCCCGGGGCCTCCTCCCGGTTGGACGTGCCCGGAACACCTCACCAGGGAGGCGTCCAGGAGGCATCCTGATCAGATGCCCGAGCCACCTCATCTGACTCCTCTCGATGCGGAGGAGCAGCGGCTCTACTCTGAGCCCCTCCCGGATGACTGAGCTCCTCACCCTATCCTTAAGGGAAAGCCCAGACACCCTGCGGAGGAAACTCATTTCAGCCGCTTGTATTCAGATCTCGTTCTTTCGTCACTACCCATAGCTCATGACCATAGGTGAGGGTAGGAAGGTAGATCGACTGGTAAATTGAGAGCTTTGCCTTACGGCTCAGCTCCTTTTTCACCACGACAGACCGATGCAGAGCCCGCATCACTGCGGATGCCGCACCGATCCGCCTGTCGATCTCACGCTCCATTCTTCCCTCACTCGTGAACAAGACCCCGAGATACTTGAACTCCTCCACTTGGGGCAGGATCTCTCCCCAACCCTGAGAGGGCACTCCACCCTTTTCCGGCTGAGGACCATGCTCTCGGATTTGGAGGTGCTGATTCTCATCCCAGCCGCTTCACACTCAGCTGCGAACCGATCCAGAGAGCTGAAGATCACGGCCTGATGAAGCAAACAGGACAACATCATCTGCAAAAGCAGTGACCCAATCCTGAGTCCACCAAACCGACCCCTTCAACACCCTGGCTGCGCTTAGAAATTCTGTCCATAAAAGTTATGAACAGAATCGGTGACAAAGGGCAGCCCTGGCGGAGTCCAACTCTCACTGGAAGCGGGCTCGACTTACTGCCGGCAATGCGGACCAAGCTCTGACACGGTTGTACAGAGACCGAACAGCTCTTATCAGGGGTCCGTACCCCATACTCCCGAGCACCCCCACAGGATTCCCGAGGGACACGGTCGAATGCCTTTTCCAAGTCCACAAAACACATGTAGACCGGTCGGGCAAACTCCCATGCACCCTCCAGGACTCTGCTAAGGGTGAAGAGCTGGTCCACTGTTCCGACCAGGACTAAAACCACACTGTTCCTCCTGAATCCGAGGTTCACTATCTGACGGACCCTCCTCTCCAGAACCCCCGAATAGACTTTTCCAGGGAGGCTGAGGAGTGTGATCCCTCTATAGTTGGAACACACCCTCCGGTCCCCTTTTAAAGAGGGGACCACCACCCGGTCTGCCAATCCAGAGGCACTGTCCCGATGTCCATGCGATGTTGCAGAGACGTGTCAACCAAGACAGTCCTACAACATCCAGAGCCTTAAGGAACTCGGTATCTCATCCACCCCGGGCCCTGCCACCAAGGAGTTTTTGACCACCTCGGTGACTTCAGTCCCAGAGATGGGAGAGCCCACCTCAGAGTCCCCAGGCTCTGCTTCCTCATTGGAAGGCATGTTAGTGGGATTGAGGAGGTCTTGAAGTACTCCTCCCACCGACCCGCAACGGCCCGAGTCGAGGTCAGCAGCGCACCATCCCCACCATATACGGTGTTGACACTGCACTGCTTCCCCTCCTGAGACGCCGGACGGTGGACCAGAATCTCCTCGAAGCCGTCCAAAGTCGCTCTCCATGGCCTCTCAAACTCCTCCCATGCCCGAAGTTTTGCCTCAGCAACAACCGCCGTTCGCTTGGCCTGCCGGTACCTATCAGCTGCCTCCAGAGACCCACAGGACAAAAAGTCCTATAGGACTCCTTCTTCAGCTTGACGGCATCCCTCACCGGTGTCCACCAACGGGTTCGGGATTGCCGCCACGACAGGCACCGACCACCTTGCGGCCACAGCTCCGTCAGCCGCCTCAACAATAGAGGCACGGAACATGGCCCATTCGACTCAATGTCCCCACCTCCCTCGGGGCGTGGTTGAAGTTCTGCCGGAGGTGGGAGTTGAAGCTACTTCTGACAGGGGACTCTGCCAGCCGCTCCCAGCAGACCCTCACAACACGCTTTGGGCCTACCAGGTCTGACCGCATCTTCCCCACCATCGAAGCCAACTCACCACCAGGTGGTGATCAGTTGACAGCTCGCCCTCTCTTCACCCGAGTGTCCAAGACATATGGCCGCAAGTCCGGCGACACGACCACAAAGTCGATCATCGACCTGAGGCCTAGGGTGTCCTGGTGCCAAGTGCACATATGAACACCCTTATGCTTGAACATGGTGTTCGTTATGGACAATCCGTGCGAGCACAGAAGTCCAATAACAAAACACCGCCGGGTTCAGATCGGGGCCATTCCTCCCAATCACGCCCTTCCAGGTCTCACTGTCATTGCCCACGTGAGCATTGAAGTCTCCCAGCAAAACGAGGGAATCCCCAGAAGGTATGCCCTCTAGCAACCCTCCAGAGACTCCAAAAGGGTGGATACTCCAAACTGCTGTTCGGGCGATACGCACAAACAACAGTCAGGACCCTTCCCCACCCGGCGGAGGGAGGCCACCCTCTCGCCCACCGGGTAAACCCCAATGCACAGGCTCCAGTCGGGGCAATAAGTATGCCCACACCTGCTCGGCGCCTCTCACCGGGGGCAACTCCAGAGTGGTAGAGAGTCCAGCCCCTCTCAAGGAGATTGGTTCCAGAGTCCAAGCTGTGCGTCGAGGTGAGTCCGACTATATCTAGCCGGAACCTCTCGACCTCGCGCACTAGCTCAGGCTCCTTCCCCTTCAGAGAGGTGACATTCCACGTCCCAAGAGCCAGTTTCTGTAGCCGAGGATCAGACCGCCAAGGTCCCGCCGCCACCACCCAACTCACATTGCACCCAACCTCCTTGGCCCCTCCCATAGGTGGTGAGCCCATGGGGAGGAGGACCCACGTTACCTCTTCGGGCTGTGCCCGCCGAGCCCCATGGGTGCAGGCCCGCCACCAGGCGCCGCCATCGAGCCCCACCTCCAGGCCTGGCTCCAGAGGGGCCCGGTGACCAGCGTCCGGCAAGGGAAAACGTTGTCCAAGTTTTATTTTCATTGGAGGTTTATTGAACCGCTCTTTGTCTCATCCCTCACCTAGGACCAGTTTGCCTTGGGTGGTTCTACCGGGGCATAAAGCCCCGGACAACATAGCTCCTAGGATCATTGGGACACGCAAACCCCTCCACCACGATAAGGTGACGGTTCAAGGAGGAGTATGTATATTTATCTATATGTATATACACTCACCTAAAGGATTATTAGGAACACCTGTTCAATTTCTCATGAATGCAATTATCTAATCAACCAATCACATGGCAGTTGCTTCAATGCATTTAGGGGTGTGGTCCTGGTCAAGATAATCTCCTAAACTCCAAACTGAATGTCAGAATGGCAAAGAAAGGTGATTTAAGCAATTTGGAGCGTGGCATGGTTGTTGGTGCCAGACGGGCCGGTCTGAGTATTTCACAGTCTGCTCAGTTACTGGGATTTTCACGCACAACCATTTCTAGGGTTTACAAAGAATGGTGTGAAAAGGGAAAAACATCCAGTATGCAGCAGTCCTGTGGGCGACAATGCCTTGTTGATGCTAGTGGTCAGAGGAGAATGAAAGGGCCGACTGATTCAAGCTGATAGAAGAGCAACTTTGACTGAAATAACCACTCGTTACAACCGAGGTAGGCAGCAAAGCATTTGTAAAGCCACAACACACACAACCTTGAGGCGGATGGGCTACAACAGCAGAAGACCCCACCGGGTACCACTCATCTCCACTACAAATAGGAAAAAGAGGCTACAATTTGTACGAGCTCACCAAAATTGGACAGTTGAAGACTGGAAAAATGTTGCCTGGCCTGATGAGTCTCGATTTCTGTTGAGACATTCAAATGGTAGAGTCAGAATTTGGCGTAAACAGAATGAGAACATGGATCCATCATGCCTTGTTACCACTGTGCAGGCTGGTGGTGGTGGTGTAATGGTGTGGGGGATGTTTTCTTGGCACACTTTAGGCCCCTTAGTGCCAATTGGGCATCGTTTAAATGCCACGGGCTACCTGAGCATTATTTCTGACCATGTCCATCCCTTCAGGACCACCATGTACCCATCCTCTGATGGCTACTTCCAGCAGGGTAATGCACCATGTCACAAAGCTCGAATCAGTTCAAATTGGTTTCTTGAACATGACAATGAGTTCACTGTACTAAAATGGCCCCCACAGTCACCAGATCTCAACCCAATAGAGCATCTTTGGGATGTGGTGGAACGGGAGCTTCGTGCCCTGGATGTGCATCCCACAAATCTCCATCAACTGCAAGATGCTATCCTATCGATATGGGCCAACATTTCTAAAGAATGCTTTCAGCAGCACCTTGTTGAATCAATGCCATGTAGAATTAAGGCAGTTCTGAAGGCGAAAGGGGGTCAAACACCGTATTAGTATGGTGGTCCTAATAATCCTTTAGGTGAGTGTATATAGATAGATAAATAAATATATATAGTGTATATACTGTACGTACACATTATACAAATATATATGAACCTTTCCACAATATACATACATACGCATTTTTAATGCCTGTCTATCTATCTATCTATCTCTCATTATTTTATAGCGCCTTTCCTATTTATGTATCTGTCTATCTCTCTATCGTGTAGTGCCTATCAAATCTTAATCTATTTAATTCTTCATTTGGTCAAGTAAAGTTAGCTATTTTAAAAAGTTTGAATAATAAACAGACTTCTGGACGATGTGATCTTTATTGTCACAGTGAGTTTTACGTTGAGAATACAATTGAAGTCCACGTGTTATTATGAAGGAGGTGCTGTGCTCCAATGTTGAAGACAGTTAAAAATTTGTGATTAAGCAAAATATTTCAATATGCATAGAAAATTAGGAGTTTTGTACTGTCGAACTTTTTAATGATGTCCAATTATGGCATTCTGTTAAACTAAAATGTTTAATGTGTAGTATAATGGATGAAGTGTTTAAAAAAGCTGTAGTGTTGGGGAAGGAGGTTAAATTGTTTTAGATGAAATGATTTGTTTGAAATTTTGAAAATGAGCAGTAATAATAATGCTGTTGATGATAATAATATTATAATAACAATAACAACAATCATAATAGCTGTTATTGTAATTATTCATGCATCCATTTATTTATTCATCCATTACCTATCCAAGAAGCTTGAGAATTTAAATGATTATTTCACAGTTACACAGCAGTCTTACCCGTCGAATATCCTGCATTTTGGCTGATGGGCTACGACCCACCCTACGCAGGGGTCCAGGAGTGTTTTCACCCTGGTTATATAAATTACATCTTTTCAAACGCCTGTTCCATTAAAACTTCACGACTGTAAGCTTTGCCCCCAAGTTCCCAAAGACAATGGACAAGATAAAGATGGACAGCTGGATGGGTAATAGTTGCATTCATTCTAAAATATAATTCACTGAGCAGACCATCTTTAAATGTGGTCCAGTCCGTCATGCCGTCCCACTCCCACTCTGCCCAGTTAGTTAATCTGTAGCTCATTTAGCACCTTTGACGAGGAGCTGCATGAAGCACGTGAAGACTGTGGTAGAGGCGAGGGAAGTCCTTTCAGCACACGATTCTGAATGTGTTGGTTAGCAACATTCTTCCCAAATTGGCGACTCCAAGCTTCTGTAAGATAAAGCAGATGTCCCTGTCCTTGTCCCTGTCCCTGCACGCCGTGATGTTCTCACATACCGACATCTACATGACATTACTCACTTTTTATTTCATGTCATGTGTTCATTTTGTGTTTTTTTATTTTGTATACCGCCTTTCCTAGTAGACCCAGTTACAAATTACTTAACGTAAACCTTTGTGAAACATTGGAGCCCTGGAGCTCTGCGGACCGGACTGTGAAATAAAGTAAGTGATCCCCGGAAAGCCGAAAATGCCAGCGTGACACGAGCTAAACGTTTCAGTGGTCTTCTGAACTGTTGAACAGGCTTTCTTTCAATGGCAGGATTTGACTCCTTTGGTCCACCACACACTTCTCTGAAAGTCCAGCCAAAGGACATTTATTAATTGGTCTGTGGTCGTGGCTGCTGTGCGTCCTGCCACGTCAGACGGGGAGCCTCTGGACGCCTCGGGACGCTTAGGCCGTGTGAGCGCATTTGTGTGGTTGAGCATTCTTTGCTGAGGCAGAAGCCATGTGTCAATGGGGACCGGTCATCAGTGTGAAAGCGGCAGGCCGACATCAAAGTATTCAGCATGGGACTGTAGTGGCTGGTGTTGTAACAAAGAGTGTGTGCACGTTGGGTGCTTCCTACAGGAATGTCTTCCGAGAAACTGAAGCCAATTCACCGCCAGTTTCCTCCTCTACTTTTTATAGTCCGCTGCACACTGACAATTCAATTAGCATGAGGGCCGCACGGTGGAACACATGGCCATCGAGTCTCAGGTTCAAATCCTGGGCCAGCCAGTTGCTGTCTGTGTGGCGTTTGCATGTTCTGCCTTGGCTCTTATGAGATTTATTATAATCTGAAATGTATTAACTTCTGGGTTATTAGAGCTTTAACGATTGACATGTTTGGCTGTTTGACAAGTCCATACTGGGTGAATGGCCTGTTCTAGGATGGCACAACCCAACATGCTGTCACGTCAGGTCAGGTTGAGGAGCACACACTAGTACAGCACTTTACCGGACCCCCCACATGACCAAACAGCTCGGGAACCCGGTTGGCAACCAAAGCTGACACGCGGTCCAGTCCCACCCAATCTACCTGCCACAGCCAGGTATTAATGTGGACGTCCCCTTGGCCTGGTCCAGCCACTCAGGCCCTCAACAATGAGCCAGACCACCCTCAGGTAATCGAGCACCATGGCCGTAGTGCCATAACTGACGCTCCCTCACAATGCAGGTCATGTGCCTCATTCGGGACTCCGTGATAAACACAAAAGTCAAACCCAAGGACTCTCCGAAGAGACACTAGTGAAGGAGTCCAGTCTTCGTCTCTTCGTCACTGGATAGCGTCCATGTCTCACAAACAGGAAACACCAGGACTCTAAAGACTTGGACCTTCATCCTTGTGCAGATATCAGGAGTGTCTCACACCCTTTTCCAGCGACCTCATGGCCCCCCCATGCTCTCCCAATCTGTCTACTGACTTCATGAATGTCGAGGTAAGTAAACCTCTCGATGAGGTGACACTCTCTCCGCAGACAGACATACAACCCCAAGAGGTCATTAAAGGCCTGGATGTTGGTTTTTATCAGGACACTCGGACCCCTCACTCAGTCTCTCGAGACCCCCAATCAGAGCCTCCATTGATTCCAAGAAGATCCCAGTATTGTCAGCAAAGTTAGGATCAGTGAATCTTTCTTCACTAACAGACGCCCCACAGCCACCAGACCCCACAACCCTACCCACCACCCAGACTGTGCAAGCACTGAACAGAGTAGGAGCAGAACAGACCCCTGATAGACCCCAGAATCAACTGGGAAAGACACTCTGCACAGCACTCCCAGTACCAGTGTACAGGCCGGCCATGATACCAGCAACTTCAGAAGGACATAGTTTGTCAGTCTTTATTCACGTAAGTCTTGCAAAATTACACTGGGTTGAGTTTTGAGAGTCCCTGAAGTATTAATGTCCACCATACTACGTATTCGACTATTTCTATTTATGCGATTCCCTGTGTGAAGAAGTGCAAACTTTGTCACATATGAACAGGATGGGTTGTGACAAGTGACCTTGAGCTGGATAAGTGGATGTAGAAAATGGATGGATGGATAAACCAAAGAGTTCTTCCTGAATGCAAGCCCTGTGTGGCTCAGTGACGTAGCTGGTTAAGCTGTACCTTTAAAATCACTGTGTCACCCTGAGCCAAATATTGCCAGTACTCCCATGCTTAAAAAAGAACACCAGCTCTGTAATGTAACCAAATCTAATGAGGCGCCTGTCCGCTCGTAATACTAATTCTCTAGTCTTCAGTGTCAGAGGAACAGATTGACTGTACATAAATTCTCAAATTTGGGGATTTTTGTGTTATTCAATGAGCTTCTTCTTCCTCTTTTTTTTTTCTCATTTTATTTTTGAATCGACAGCCTTACTTTTAGGGTGGCAGAGTGGCACAGTGGTAGCGCTGCTGCCTCGCAGTTAGGAGACCTGGGTTCGATCCCGGGTCCTCCCTGCGTAGTGTTTGCATGTTCTCCCCGTGTCTGCGTGGGTTTCCTCCCACAGTCCAAAGACATGCAGGTTAGGTGAAATTGTTCCTAATGTGCTTGGTGTGTGTGTGCCCTGTGGTGGGTTGGCACCCTGCCTGGGGATTTGTTCCTGTGCTGGCTGGGACTGGCTCCAGCAGACCCCCGTGACATTGTGTTAGGATGCAGCGGGTTGGATAATGACTGACTGACCATACTTTTACAGACTGATGGCAAAACTGTTGCAAGATAGTATGACGCTTATGTTTAGGAAACTCATGCAATCAACTGCAGATATTTAGATACTATGAGGGGGAGTCAAGCTAAAGGTGGAAAATGGAATGATCCTTAACAAACCTGCTCATGTCATTTCTCAAAGGAGTCTTCACCCTTTTCAAGGCACTTGCACCACCTGCCTGGCAGTGCCAGCAGAATAAAAGGTTTTGCCTTGTCCTCGCCACCCCTCATGCCCCCAAGTTATTGTCAAACACTCCATGCCAAGGGGTACTACAGTCACTAGTGCAGGTTACTGTGACTTGATGGAGACCAAGGTGAAGCCTGCCATTCGATCCAAGTGGTGGGGACTGCTGCTGTCTCAAGGGGTCCTTGAATGAAACACACACTGCTAAGAACACCAAGGCCTGTCTGGAGAAACTGAAGTGTGAGGTATTGCCACCTCCTCCTTACTCGCCAGATTTGGCACCGGGTGATTTCCAACTTTTTTGGACTGCTAAAAAAAAAAAAAATCATCTGGGTACTCGTCGATTCAAGATGAATGACAACGTGAAGAGAGTGATGCACAAATGGTGGCGAGGACGAGATAAAACCTTGTATCCTGCATTGAGAAGGGTGGAGACTCCACTGAGAAATGACATGATCTGGTTTATTAAGGTTTGTTCCATTTTTGGATAAATTCCATTTTCTAACTTTAGTTTGACTCCCCCTCGTACTAACAAATTTTAAAATTTAATCGATGACTTTGAAACTGGGCAACATGGGTAATTCACATTAACTGCCGAAGTACTTAGGTTAGATTAAATAAAGTTTATTAATCCCATGGGGAATTTCAGAATTAGGGTTAGGGTTAGGGTTCTACTCCATTTGTACAGCTCATTAAATGTGATGTGGACCACAGTGGTGTGAACAGCCACCCTAACCCGACACAGACTGGCAGAGACACGAGTTCCAGCACACAACGCACTTTACTTCACTGGTGGAGGACTTTTTCTTTGCTCCCACAACACAGAACAACAAAGCACAGCACAGTCAATTCTTTCTTTCTTTCTTTCTTTCTCTGCCACCTCCAGTCCTCCCTTGCTTGTTGTCGTTGTCGTCCTCCTCCTCCACCCCCCCACGACTCAGGCTCCTCAAATGGAGAGAGGCCGCTCCGTTTATTCAGTTCCTGGGAGTCCTCCATTAGTATTACCTGGAATCACTCCCAGGTGTGGTGGAAGTCCATGACAGGTCTCTGTAGCTCCCCCTGGCAGCCCCCTCACGGAATCCAACAGGGCTGCACCAAACTCCAGCTCCCCCCGTGGAGTCACAGCCACCCAGGAGGGCTGCCCTCTAGCATCCCAGGGGAGGTATTGCCTCAGTGATCTTGTCTCTGCTCCGCTCCTTGCTTTCCTTCCAGGTAATGGCTGTGACCGCCCGTCACAGTGGCCAATAAAAGATTAAATTTGACACATGGTCGGCTTGTTCAGAACTGTTCAAATGATCAAGGAGTTCTACGAGTGTCTGTTTGATCCTAGCTAAGATGTTTTTAATTCAATAATATGTTGGCCACCTGGTATTGTTGCGCAAATGCATTGACTTGGGTTGTAACCTCCCCGACGTCCTCCATTTTGAGTTAGCACGTTCTCCTTGCATCTGTGTGGGCTTTCCTCTAAGTAGTCTGTTTTTTTCCTTCCCCATCGCTAGCCGAGCCCAAATCAATGTGTTGTGATGGACGGCCCGGGATGCTTTCATAAAGGAAGGAGGAGAGAACATCCACATGGCGCTAGATGGCAGCCCCCCCCTGGGTTACACCAGTGCCTCGAAATCCCACAGGGCTTCATGGGAGCCGGAGTTTGGTTCAGCCTTGGTGCTACCAGGGAGATGCTGCAGGGATTGTAATGCCCAATTTTGGCGGGCATCCGCATCAGATGGAAGTGCTTCTGGACAACGCTAACAGGCCACCAGAAGAACTCCTGGGTGCAGGATAAAAAAAAAAAAGCTCACTGCCACTGTTGGGAGGAAGGGGGTACGAAGACAGAGAAGAGAAAGAGACAAATATGGCTTTTTATTATGTGTGCTTTGTACTGCATGTTTGCAAGTGGGGAAACGACTGGGAAGAGTTTCCCACAGCAGAGTAAAGTGCCCGTGTGTGTTGAAGAACTTGTGTCTGCATCTGTCGGTGTCAGGTTTGGTGAACTGGTGTGCCCCCCTGCAGGTCACAGTGTGTATGAATGGACCCTGTGGTGCACTGCCATGCAGTGCATGACTGGTAAACAAGCCTTGTGCACAGTGCTTCCAGGATAGGCATCTACTCATGCGACCCTAATTTGGATGAAGCAGATTTGATAATGTTATTACTTTGAACACAACATCCACTCCAACCTACCACACTATGGACGGCTGTGTCAACTGTTTAAAGGTGGAATCCACCGTGACGGCATTTTGAGATCTTACTGGATGTCAAACAGAGCGCATCTCCAGGCAGGAAAGAGTTAATAATCCAGTTTGCCCAAATCCTGTCGTCTGTGCAGACAGGACAGCGGCGCTGATTGCTAGATTCACCGCTCAAGGAGCTGGATTGCCGCTGATTATACCGTACAGAACATGCGTCTCCACACCCAGTTGGCAGACCTCCACGCCACTGACTGACTGGAAAGTTCAGAGTGTCTGCCGAGTCGTCCTTGTCATTGGATGCACTTGTGTGAATTGTGTAGCAACGCCCTCCCCTAATGCTCCCCCAAAATAGCAAGAAATGCTTTTAGGAGATGAGGAAATGTGGTTTCAGCTTTATCTGAAGCTGCTGTCACTTGTCGTCCAGATCGCTTGTCTGCAAGGCCCGTTTCCCCGACTTACTCATCGAACAGAAGTCGCGTGTAGCTCCATCTCCAGCCGTTACTGCCACATCAAAGGAGACTCAAGGGCCGCAGGCAGTGCTCCCAATTTGGTTGTTTTACCCTACATGTTGGCATGGCTGGCCTGTTGCCAGAGGTCCCCGCCTATAGAAATTCTTCAGTCTGAGAAGACACTGAGATTTGGAAAGCCACCTTCCTGTAATTCTTATCACCTATTTGTATATTCAGGGTTGATGAAGGGGCCCGTGTTGTGGAGCATAATGTCCTAACAAAGTGGCACAAAGTGTCATGATTTATACACTTCCTTGATCGTCCCCCTTTACAACCAAACAGCCATTCAATCCATGTATTAACCCACCTACCTGCTAATTACCTTGGGGGGGCTACAGCTTATCCTGGTAGCATCAGTCACAATCTAGGAATCATCTCCGGATGGAATGGCTGGTCTCTCCCACAGCCAGTAGTAATAAAACTATATGATTAAATTATCAGAGCTGTCATCCTCTTACGGTAAAGCCTGCGTTCAATTTCAGAGCCCATTTGCTGTGAGTGGCATGGTGGCACAGTGGGTAGTGCTGCTGGCTCACAGCCCTACTATGCTGGGTGTGAATTCCATACCCAAACATTGTCTGTGTTGATATTGCTTGTTCTTCCCATTTCCACCAGATGCTCTGGTTGTGGTCCCAGATCCCCAAAAATGTGCAGCTTTAGCCCACTGGCGTTCACAGACTGCCCCCCTGTGTAAGTTGTAGGTGCAGGTGTAACTGGGTCCTCCAACTGACGGATGCCCTGTTTAAGATTTCTTTCCTACTTTGTGCCTAGGACTACCAGGATAGGCCCCACCTCCCATCCCTAAATTAAATTCATTAGGTTTGTAAAGTTTTGACCCTATAAAATGCACACATCCCAAAGGGATTTTTGTAGCTTGCAATCAGAGCCCCAAACAACAACAGCAACATTTATTTCTATAGCACATTTTCATGCAAATGCTGTAGCTCAAAGTGCTTTACAAGGATGAAGAAAAAGAAAAAAGACAAAATATATAAAAAATAAAATTGGTAGGGCTGCTGCCTCGCAGTTAGGAGACTCGGGTTTGCTTCCCAGGTCCTCCCTGAGTGGAGTTTGCACGTCCTTCCCGTGTCTGCGTGGGTTTCCTCCCACAGTCCAAAGACATGCAGGTTAGGTAGACTGGTGATCCAAAATTGTCCCTAATGTATGCTATGTGTGTGGCTGCGTGCCCTGCGGTGGGCTGGCATCCTGCCCAGGGTTTGTTTCCTGCTTTGCACCCTGTGTTGGCTAAGATTGGCTCCAGCAGACTCCCGTGACCCTGTAGTTAGGATATAGCGAGTTGGACAATGACTGACTGACTAAAAGTAAGGTCCAATGGCCAGGGAGGACAGAGAAAAAAAAAATAACTCTAGAGAGCTGGAGAAAAAAAAATCTGCAGGGGTTCCAAGGCCATGAGACCACCCAGCCCCCCTCCCCCCAGGCATTCTACATAACAAAAATGACCTCAATCAGTCCTCATGGTATTCAGGGCTTACATGGAAGAACTTTTTTTTTGTTCTTTATTTCACCTTATACAATTTCTTGTATTAGGAATGTGTTAGTTTTCGCATACCCCTTGGGGTCAGAGTGCAGGGTCAGCCATTGTACAGCGCTCCTGGAGCAATTGAAGGTTAAGGGCCTTGTTCAAGGGCCCAGCAGAGTAGGATCTCCTTTGGCAGTGATGGGGATTGAAACTGGCAACCTTCAGGATACCAGCGCAGATCCTTAGCCTCAGAACTTGATGATGAGTTCTCTCCGTGTCTGTGAGAGATTCCTCCGGGTGCTCCAATTTCCTCCCACAGTCCAAAGACATGCAGGTTAGGTGGACTGGTGTTTCTAAATTGTCCCTAATGTGTGCTTGGTGTGTGGATGTGTGTGTGCCTTGTGGTGGACTGGCACCCTACGCGGGCTTTGTTTCCTGCCTTGCGCTCTGTGTTGGCTGGGATTGGCTCCAGCAGACCCCCGTGACCCTGTAGTTAGGATATAGCAGGTTTGATAATGGATGGATGGAACTTGATGATGACGGTCATGTGGACTTCTGGCCTTTTAATCCATTGATGTTGGGACATCATCACGGTGCTTTGATTAGGTTTTGGTGGCGCTGATCATCATCACAGAAAACAGGAAAAAGAACAGCAGAGAAAGTAGGGGTTAGTATGGATTATGGAGCCACCATGAATGATAATGATAATTAAATGCATATACAGAATATCAGGATTAAACTAAAGATGAAGCTTCGAGAAAGCCATGTTAAAGTAATGTGTTGTTAGAAGTTTTTTAAAGTGCGAATTTCTATCAGTCAGCTATTCCAGATTTTAGGTGTCTAACAGCAGAAGGCCGCCTCACCACTTCTTTTAAGTTGAGCTCTTGGAATTCTAAGCAGACCCTCATTTGAAGATCCAAGGTTACGATTTGGAGTGGAAGGTGAGAGGCCTTCTGAGATGTAGGATGGAGCAGATTATTGAAGGCTTGGTAAACCATAAGCAGTAATTTAAAGTCATCTGAAAAGGGGTGGAATCTCAGTGTGGAAAAGGGGTGTGGTCATCTGCAGAAGAAGTTCTAGAATGATGGGTGTGGTGCGAGCTCAGCCAGTCTGAACAGTTCACAGCCCAAAGCAATGAGGCTACCAGGCATTACACCACAATTTAGCCAGCTTTGGACCCCCAACACCCCTAAGGGACCATAGCTCTTTGGGTCTCATTTTTTTCCCCATTTCAGCTGCTGTGTAGCTGCCACTCCTCATTTTGTGTTCTTCCCTTCCCTTGTGGACTTTCCTCCACCACCGATGTTTCAGAGATGCTAGCAGGTAGGTTAACTCTGAATTCAGATGTTGGGAGTCTGCATGCAGATTGAGGCACCACGACACTGTATAATTGAAATCTGACTGTTTTCCCTCATGCGTGCATGGTTTTGCTCTGATTTATTCAATTACTTATTAATGTGCTTTTTGACCTAACCAATGACTGTACGGGGAAGCTTGCTGAAAATGTCTTCTGGCTGCCCCTTAATGATCTGCTTATCTTTGTGTGGGATTGTTTACATAAGTTTCCTTTGTAAGCCGCTAGCACATACATCCCCTGGTGACAGAATCGGGGGATTCCCCTAAGAGAGGAGCGCACTTGAGCTCAGTGTCTCGTAGAAGCAGTAATAAAAAAAAAAACAAAAAAAAAACAACAACATAAGAAACGGCAAAGGACCTCTTGGTGCCATCTGGTGTTCTTCTTTATTATTATTATTACCCAGCTAAATCTCCAGTGTTAAATCACCTGCTATATTATAAAAGTAACCCTTAAAAGTACAGAACTGGAAACAAGCATTTCTGTGCATACTCTTCATGTTAATTTCACATTTGTAAAATTTACTTTGAATTATTATTGCTGCTGTTGTTTATTTAAAGTGGTTTATTAAGCCTGAGCATCAATAATATGGCCACTTAACACACAAGGTGTCCCACCGGCCATATTTCAGATTTAGCTTGAGGATGTTGCAATAAAACCACAAGTCAACCAAAAATAATATAAGCATTTTTACATACCCAAGGGTGTCTTCTTCCAAGTAAATCATAGGTTTCCATGTTCAAGACTATCTCTCTATTATAAAAAAAAAAAATCTTTGGAGGGAGACGAGACGTGATCTTCTTGTAAGACACTTTGACGTCCCGCAAGACAAGGCAGTGGGGCGAAAGGACAGCTGCTGTACAGGCTTTTAAATGATTGACGTGCACCGTGACAAGCAGAAGACGCAGCTCGCCAGCAGCAGCAAGACAGCAGCTGATCCGACCGCATCTCCTTAGCGTGCATTCAGCACCCCCCTTCACAACGCAAGCAGCATTATACGTCCCACGAGAAAAATATTTAACCACGCCCGGGGCCAGAAATAAAGGACAAAGAGTAGATGACAAAGTACAACGTTGTAAAGAATTCAGAAATGTTGGCGCGGTACACATGCAGAGCAGGTTAGAGATAATGCAAGTGTGAAAAATTTTGAAAGTCTCAAAAAAAGGATAGCAAAGATCGCATTAGCGCAAACAAACGGAAATGATTACTCAGGAAATAATGGAGCAGTGAAAAGAGATTGAATGCATTGTTCAGTAGAAACTTTAAGTCAGAGAATGGTAGATCGTCTAATTTGTGTGGCCAGCCAGAATTAAAAGATTCCCAAATCGATGGTGCGGTATGAAGTTCCACGAGACGGAGACTTATAACATGAGATTCTTTCACCTCACACCCTACTTACAACTATTTTCAAACAAGACCACGGTCATCTAACCTCTCAGTTGTGTGTAAGCTCTTTTTAGACACACTTCCTGCGCTCTCAGCTCTTATAAATTTTATAAGGACAATAATTTTATACGTTCTAGATGACACGTCAACAACAAAGCAAAGAAAAAAGTGCACGGAGAAACATTCAAGAAAGTCGTTTTATTTATTAGAGAGAAAGAAACGATATTCACTCACAGGCAGTTATACGTTGTGTTATCAAGATGAAAGTCCAAAAACTGAATCAAAATTCAATGCGATCTTGAAGAAAAGTTAATTCCAAATATTGTTTTTTACGAAAGTTTTAAAGTAAAAGTGAAAATAATGCATTTGTAACAGTTCCCATGAAAATAACAATCTCTTAAAATTGTAAATCCGGTTAACCAAACCGGGGAATGGGTGAGAAAAGCGAGAAGGGGCGGAGCCCCCTAGTCTTTCATTAGTAAAATATGCGACTTGAACGTATATGTGCCATGGCAAGCGGCGCGTCACAGCTGAGAGAATCTACTTTTATCAAAGATCCCACCTGCATTGAGCCGCATACGGTGAAAGACCTGAGACCATTAGACAGCTGACTTTCAGACCTTTCTAATGGTGGTGTATAGCTGTCTGTGATTGGTCGTTTGTTCAACATGTCACAGCTGTGTGTAGAAGGCTGCAAATATACACAGTGGACCCTTGACTTACAAACGATTCGTTCGCAAGGGCTGGTTGTAACTCAAGTTGGTTGTAAGTCAAGACTATTTTTCCCATAAGAAATAATGGAAATACCCATAATGCGCTCCGAACCTCCCACAGCAACACTTACTTAACCTTTTCATAATAAAAAAGGATTGTATAATGTGCATAATTTACCAAAACACAAATAATTTTTCTAATGTACTAACCAAAAAGTTATAAAAAGTACCTAGCCTACCAGAAACAACAATTTCATACTGTACTCACCATTTAATTTGACATCTTTGGGCTGCAGGAAGGGAGGAGGAGGAGAATGAAACGGAAGGTGGTTATTGTTTAGAAGGAGCCTCCTTATGCAAATCTTTTCTTTGTAAAATTGTCGAGATGGTGGATTTCGACATGTTGTACATACGTATTAGCGAGATCGGTCACACGAACACCACTCTCATATTTCCGCACAATTTCCTTCTTCGTTTCGATTGTGACCGCTGTTTCTCAAGTTAATAATGACAGTAGTCGAGCACTCAGTTCAAAGCTGGCAGTGTGGTGAACTGCTGTAATAATACACTCCAAAGCGAGCCGGTGCTGACTCAGCCTGATGACATCATCATGTACCACGGCAGCCCGCTAGCTAACATCCCTTAACAATCACTTTCTTTACCTTCGTTACCTTCTCTTCCTTCCTTAGCAATTATGCGTCTCGCTTGCCATGGTCTTAGTGAATTATATATATAGATAAATCACTGCACTGACCGAAATTACGTCCACAAACACATGTATCTGGGCTCCGACTGACGCTTACGAACGTTCTCGGCTGTTTGTTTACAATCGCACAAGTGGATACACGTGACCGCATTCGGGTCGTAACACAAGATGTTGGTCGTAAATCAAAACTAAAATTTGAGTCGTAAATCAAGTTGCTCGCATGTCAGGCCGGTCGTATATCAAGGGTCGACTGTATTGCATATGTGACAGTTAGTCTATGCACACCATTTTTTCTTAGCTTGCATGCAGATTGTTAGGGTGATGTGCACTAAGACTTGAAGTTTGTACTATGGAAGTGTCTTCTTCTTCAAGAACAGAAAACATACGGTTAAGAAAGTTCTAGAAAATTTATAGCATGCTAGTGATATAGAATATGAAGACCCTGAATGGCATTTCTGATCTTCTGTGAACTAGGCATTTGCTGAGTGCAACTTTGAAGCATCACGGTGGACAGCTTTACAGTTCAAGCGTCCTATCTGGATGTTCTCTTCTGCACGATGTCCCAATGTTAGTTTTCTGAGCAGTGCTCTTCCTGTTTCAACTTCTTAGTGTAGGCTACTGGTGAAGTTTTGTTACGCGGTACAAAAAACTGCAATGCGTGTTTTGAGAGAACGTGTAGGTGCAAGAGGCTAAATGTTTCCAAAGAAGGGGGTCATCTTGTGCCCAACAGTATAGCTCCGCCATGGGACATCCTATCTAAAATTGGCCCAATGACAGCGGACAGATTGGGGCGCAAAAGATTATATGGTTGTGCCTCATAAAATGTCTTGGTTATGTACTGTAAAGTCCAGTTTTTTTTACAGAGAAATTCCTAAAACGCCTTTGTTGATAGTGGTGTGAAACAAAAGGTTTTTATTCATTGTGGTCGCCCAAGTTAAGGAGGGTCAGTGAAACAGAACTATTTTGGGATGCCAACACGGTCCTCCCAGTTTACTGATATTGCCCAACAAAGTAACAATGCAAAGGCAAGAAAGTTAAATGGCACATAGTCAAGTGATGTCTAAGCGTTTCAGTTCTGCTGATGGGTCTTCTGACCTGGAGCTCCTTTCATCAGGTCGTCTCTCTGCAATCATGGATGCCTCCTTCCAAGCAGTTGTCCCTGTGAAGCTCCTTGTCTGGAAGGTGGGGGTGGTCGTCAGTTGCCCTATCTGGGTGGTTTCTTAAAACTGTGAAACAAGAAAATGAGAAGGCTGTTAGCAGCATCACCCCCCACTTGGACTGGGGTGTCGTCACATACCTGGGAAGAACTTGAATGGTGATTCTCAGACGTGCATAAATGATACCATAATAAGACATTTTTGAAGCTCCTTTATATCATTAGAATTTGACACAATGAAAGCCCTTTGTTTATTGAAGAATTTGTGTCCGAGCCTGTTGTGTTGGGAGTTTGAGGGGCTGCACTGCCCCCTGGGGACCACAGAATATATCATATACTTCTGGATTAAATCAGTCTCTCACAGACATGATGTCATTGGGGTTTTCTTCTTAGCTTGTGGCTGTGTTTATGAAATCTGCACACAAGGCGGTTACATTCTCTGCAGCTCCCTTTGCAGCAGAGATTTTAAGGGTTAGTGTGTCATGGTGGGCCGAGGTCTACCACAGCAGCACTGATTGCATGGCAGAAAGCAACTCCAGAAATAGGGCAGCAGACCATCCAAATGCAAACTCACAGAGGGCCAGAACATGAAACCTGCAAATCTTTGGGGATATGGGAGGAGAACTCATGTAGATATAAGTAGAACTTTTGAATGGAACACCAATGACGTCCAAGTGTAAGAGCTGAACCCCCAAGACTCTGAATCTGTGAAGCAGCAGCACTAACCGTTCACAACACCCCCTGAACTGGACTAAGGAGGCTTGGAGGCTGTCATGTGATGTCATCTGAACTCAACTGACATCATTTTGACTGACCCCTTCACATACTGCTCACCACTCTGCATGCTGGTAAGGTGGTCTTAGGGTTCAATTCCACATCTTTTTCGTAGCTGGGGGTGAAGTTTATGCACTAGACTCTGAATGGTCAGCCATAGCAAATGGGCGTCTTTCAGTGTCTTCAGATTGGTCTTCTGAGGTGCTCAAGTGTACTTTAGGTGGGCCAGCCATGCATCACTGGTAATGTGAAGGGGACTTCCTACCTTTAGCTATCTTTAGTTTGGCTCTGAATATTAAGTGAGACCTTTTCTAATCAGACGTAGGTTTTAGTGACTGTAAGAAGTTCTGTATCCCGAAGTGCATGGGATGACAACTTTAGATCGGCCATTGCTGTTGTGGGAAGCAGCCCGGACACAGACAGACGGACATCATTTCAAGTCCAACACACGTTTATTTACACAATAAAGTAGTGCACAAACCCAGTGCCGCAGCACCAATCACCCCAACAGTCCAGGCCTCTGTCCACAATGCCTTTCCTTCAGATTGCCTCCTTCTCTCTCTATCCAGACCTCGTCCTCTTCCACCCGACTCCAGCCCTGAATAAAGGGAGGTGACCCCTTTTATGTCCCCCCGGATGTGCTCCGGCAATCTTCCACTGACACGCCCCAGTGTGGCGGAAGTGCCAGCTGTATCCCCGGAAGCACTCCAGGTGTCCCTGCTCCTCTCCCCAAGCACTTCCTGGTGTGGCAGAAGTGCTGAGGTCCAGGGCTCTCCGGGCATTGGGGCGCCCCCCTTGCAGTGACCACGGGCCCCTACAGAGTTTGAGCTTCAAAGCTCTGCACCCGTGGCACCCAAAGCAACCAGGGCGGTCACCCATTCATGGTCTAGAGAAGACGCAAGCCCTCCTCCGGTCCTCCTGGGCGTCACCCCCAGCCGCGTGCCACACCGTGTAAAGCCTATAATGTCATGACAGGAAACACCGCGTGTCTCCCGGAACGTCAGGAGTGGGATATTGTTACAACAGGCCACCAATCTGGTGACTCTCAGGACTGCCAGATAAACTTTTCTGATGAGCCACAGTCCTTGCACATACTGCCGGTGGGGGCTCCTCACATTGGCTGTGACTGTACCGTATGTAACGTGCAGTGTCATGCAAGGATCCCAACTTTGAGCCTCCATTGATTGTTATGAGCCACTCTCTGATAGCACTGAGTAACTCCCAGTACCGTACCACGGATTGGGAGCTGCAGCTTATCCTGGTAGCATCAGTCGCAATCTAGGAATCATCTCATCTCTGGATGGAATGGCAGGTCTCACCCACAGCAAGTAATAATAAAACTATATTATTAAATTATCAAAGCGGTCATCCTCTTACAGTAAAGCCTGCGTTCAATTTCAGAGCCCATTTGCTGTGAGTGGCATGGTGGCACAGTGGGTAGTGCTGCTGGCTCACGGCTCTACTATGCTGGGTGTAAATTCTATACCCCAAACATTGTCTGTGTTGATATTGCTTGTTCTTCCCATTTCCACCAGATGCTCTGGTTGTTGTCCCAGATCCCCAAAAACGTTCAGCTTTAGCCCACTGGCATTCACAGACTGCCCCCCTGTGTAAGTTGTAGGTGCAGGTGCAACTGGGTCTTAGAACTGATGGATGTCCTGTTTAAGATTCTTTCCTACTTTGTGCCTAGGGCTACCAGGATAGGCTCCGACATCCCTAAATAAAGTTAGGTAGGTTTGTAAAGTTTTGACCCTTTAAAATACACACATCCCTAAGGGTCTTTTGTAGCTTGCAATCAGAGCCCCCAAGAACAAATTGTATTTATAGAGCACATTTTCAAATAAATTATGTCACTCAAAGTGCTTTACAGGATGAAGAGAAAAAAGACAAAATATATAAAAAATAAAACTAGGCAATACTAATTAACATAAAATAAAAGTAAAGTCTGATGGCCAGGGAGGACCGAAACTCCAGACGGCTGGAGAAAAACAAAATCTGCAGGGGTTCTGAGGCCATGAGACCACCCAGCCCCCCTAATATAAATGATCTCAATCAGTCCTCATGGTTTTCAGGCTCCACGTGGAAGAATTAGATGATGATGATGGTCATGTGGACCTCTGGCCTTCAACCCATCAATGTAGGGACTGCACGGTGCTTTGATCAGGTACTACCACAGAAAACTGGGAAAAGAACAGCAGAGAAAGTAGGGGTTAGTTACGGATTCCGGAGCCACCATGAATGATAATGATAATTAAATGCATATACAGAATATCAGGATTAAACTAAGATCAAGCTCTGAGAAAGCCATGTTAAAGTAACGTGTTGTTAGCAGTTTTTTAAAGTGCTCCACCATATTAGCCTGGCGAATTTCTATCAGTCAGCTATTCCAGATTTTAGGTGCAGAACAGCAGAAGGCCGCCTCACCACTTCTTTTGAGTTGAGCTCTTGGAATTCTAAGCAAACCCTCATTTGAAGATCTAAGGTTACGATTTGGAGTGGAAAGTGAGAGGCCTTCTGAGATACAGGATGGAGCAGATTATTGAAGGCTTGGTAAACCATAAGCAGCATTCTAAAGTCATCTGAAAAGGGGTGGAGTCTCAGCGTGGAAAAGGGGTGTGGTCATCTGCGTAGCCAGCTCAGCCAGCCTGAACAGTTCACAGCCCAAAGCGATGAGGCTACCAGGCATCACTGTGGAAAGTGAGAGGCATTCTGAGATACAGGATGGAGCAGATTATTGAAGGCTTGGTAAACCATAAGCAGCATTCTAAAGTCATCTGAAAAGAGGTGGAGTCTCAGCGTGGAAAAGGGGTGTGGTCATCTGTGTAGCCAGCTCAGCCAGCCTGAACAGTTCACAGCCCAAAGCGATGAGGCTACCAGGCATCACTGTGGAAAGTGAGAGGCATTCTGAGATATAGGATGGAGCAGATTATTGATGGCGCACGAAAAACTAAACCGTCTCCGACTGGCTGGCTCAAGCTATTATACAGGTGGGAGTCTTGTTGTCACGACAGGGTCCGCAGCCCCAACTGTACATTAGTAAGGAAGCTGTGAACCAGTGGGTACAGACGTGCGTGAAAGAGATCCGGAAGATGTATTCTCTGCAACAGAGGATTGGAATAGTGGAGGCATATGTGTCTACCAGGTCTTTTAAGGAAACGCGAGACATTTTTAGCACAGAAGTTTTCCTGGCGTAAATCTACCAGCAAATAGCAGTATTCACGAGTTGATGAAGAAGTGGCGTAAGACTGCGTCAGTTGCAAAATTCAAAAAGAATCAGGCCCCATTGCTCATTTTGTGTACGGGCTAAGAATCATACGTCGACGTTGGAGTCGGAGATGGTTCGGTTTTTCGTGCACCACCCTGTATAAGCAGTAATTGAAAGTCAATTCTAAATTGCACTAATGTAACCAATGTAGTGACATCAAAACTGGCGTAATGTGCTAGGAATTTCTTTTCCTAGTTAAGGTTCTGGCAGCTGCATTCTGCACTCGTTGCAATCGATTGATGTTTTGATCAGACACAGTCTTCAGGAGGCAGATGTGGACGTGTTAGAGATGAGTACCTGCAGAACACTTCATGAACAGAAACACAGAGGCCACACTGCAAGATGCAAACCACAAAAACAGGATGGCCAGATGACAGTTTGTGAAAAGAGACTTAAAAGAGCCTGCAGAATTGTGGGAAAAGGTCTTGTGGACATTCGAGACAAAGATGAATCTGCATCAGAGTAATGGTAAGAGCAAAGTGTGGAGACCAAAATGAACTGCCCGAGAGCCAAAGCAGAACACCTCATCTGTTGGACATGGTCGGGGTGGTGTTATGACTTGGGCATGAATGGCCACCACAGGACCTGGCACACTTGTCTTCATTGATGATGGAACTGCTGACGGCAGCACCACAATGGATTCTGAGGGGTGTAGAAACATCTCGAATTCCAGGACATACCTACAACCTCAGCGGACGGCGTTTCATCCTACGACAAGATGATCCAAACATGTTGCTGAGGCAACACAGGGGCTGATCAAAGCTAAAAAATGGAAAACTCTTGAATGGTCAATTGAGCAGGCCTTCCATATGCTGAAGAGAAAATGTAAGGGGACGAGCCCCCGAAACAAGCAGGAGCTGAAAATGCCCACATTAGAGGCCTGGCAGAGCATCACCAGTGAAGATTCTCAGTCATTGCAGTCAAGGGATATATCACCAAAGAGCTAGATATGACAACTTTAATAAGTTTTAAGGCCAGTGCCAGACATTATGGTGCCCTGAAATGGGGGCACCGTGTAGAAAAAGTGTTGCGTCACCAAAACGTATTCACCTTCCCTTAAATGAAAGTCTGAAATGCGCACTTTAATCACGTCTGGATTGTTTGATTTGAGATTTTAAACCGTGCATCAAGGAGAAACATGTCTTTGTCCCAGACATTATGTTGTCAGGGAGGCCACCTCAGCTTCATTGTAACTGTTCTTGTCACGAAAGGAGGCCACTTCCTCTTCCATCTGTACCCAGTATGTAACTGCTGATGACATGAAAGACGTCCTCTGCCCAGCCACAGCAGTGCCATGGAGACAGACTTCCTGAAATGAGCCGCACCTTTGTGTAAGCACTTGAGTAAGCAATGTGGCCTGACAGCCCATGATGTGCAACGTCAAATGTGACAATAAATAAATAAAAACACAACGGTACATGAACACAAATCATTCAGCGTTTCATGAAGTATAGTTTTTGTTGCTTTTTTCTTTATTTCTTCACTTATTTCATTGACGCCACATGCAACAAGAAGTACAAAATGAGGTGAGAACGGTCCATTTCACTTGTCAAGTCAACAGGGTGGGTGGGGCTCTGACAAGTCCTGCGTTTTGATTGGTGAGTTGCCGGGTCATCAAGGTCCACATTTACAGCGGATACGTGCGAATACAGACGCCTGAATCGATAAATTCCGAGTTTCTTGAATTCCAAGTAAACGCTTTGTGAATTCATTCCGCACAACTATTTCTTGCATCCTACCATGGCGGCCCATTGACGTAACTTAAGGCTGACGATTCACCAATCAAAACACGATACGTGTTACAGCCCACCCTCTTATGGGTAGAATGGCAGTTTTCCTTTCATTCCATATTTCGTGTTGTGTGCGGAGTCAATGAAATTAATAAGTGAAGGAATATTTAAATAAATACATAATGGAATAAGCAACAAAGATGTATTTCATGTTACGTATGCTTACCTATTGTTGTGTTTTTATTAATTTACAAGTGAAACAAATGGTCCTAAATTAAATTTCAAATTTGCGTTTTATTACAGAAAATTTTTTATAATTTCCAGAACAGATCATAAGGTTTCATTCAAGACCGGGATCAACGTTCGGGCCTCATTACTTTACGAGTAACCGCGTGACAGACGGACAGACATTAGCATTTCCTAGCACATTTCTTCATTTGCATATTTATTCAATTGTTTTGTCCAAAACATACCTCCATAAGTAAAGGCCGTGTCATATTCGACGACACTTCCCGTGATTTTTCAGTTGTAGCCTTCATTTATGTAATTTTAGCAAACAGGTGGCAGTCAAGTCAAAGTCAAAGTGAACTTTATTGTCATCTTAACCATATAGAAGGATACAGATAGACGAAATCGCGAAGCTTAGGGTCCACAGTGTAACAACATGGTGTGCAAATAATACATTAAAAATTGAATTAAAATTTTAATTTAAAAGTAAAACACAAACAAGACAGGACATTGTGCAAAGACAAGACAAAGAAGTAGCCGCAATATTGACGTGTAGTTAGCAATATGAACATTGATGCAATGTATGGTATTTGCAATCTAGACACATAAATATAGTCAATAGATATGTAATATAATAAATATTAGATATAGATAATACAGAAATGATCAGTGTATGATAATAGTTGTTTAAGCCATGTGTAAACAATGACAGGACAGAATGTTTCACAGCTGAAGGATATCAAGAGTGTCAAAACACTTAAAGGTCAGTATGAGAGTTTCAGTTCTTTTCTACCTGCACGCTCGTCTTTACAGGACAGGGGCCTGCATGTATAAAAGTTCTGTTTTTAGAGGTAGGTGGGTGAGCCCGTGTGGAAGATCCCAGGGGGCTGCATGGTGTTAAGGAGTCTGACAGCTTGGAGGTAACAACTCTCCTGCAGCCTAGCAGATCTGGCTCTGATGCTGCAGTATCTTCTCTTGGATGGCAGAAGTGTGAAAAGTCCATGTGAGGGGTGTAAGGGGTCCTGCTCAATGCTGCAGGCCTTGCGGACGCTGCGTTTGTAAAATATGTCCTGTAGTGAAGGGAGAGGCACCCCAGTACAGTGAACCCTCGTTTATCACGGTTCATCCGTTCCAGACTCTACCGTGATAAATGAATTTTCGCGAAGTAGGATTCTTTATTTATAAATCGAATATTTTCGCAGTTAGAGTCTAGAAAACCTGTTTACGACCTTCTAAATACGTTTTTTAACATTATTGGAGCCCTCTAGACATGAAATAACACCCTTTAGTCACCATTACACTCGTATTACCCAAGATATTAGACAAAATAGGAGAAAATAAGACATATTAGACGTTACAAATATCATATTACTAGGCGCACTCGCCTTTTAAGGCGACCGACTTTTATCCTCAATTTTTGTGCGCTCCATGTGTACATCAGGCATGTAAGTGTAGGGAATGAGAACATCAAAGTGTCCATTCATAACATCTTTTTTTTTTCATCCCCTCAAGTGCCTGTCCAAAGTCGTACAATGTCGGCCCGAATCTGTACCGCTACAGACGGAGTTTCCTGCACTAAATAAGCTATAGATGAGAATAAGCAAGCACCATCTCCCCTGATATTTACTACGCGGTGAGGCATTTGTACTCCATAAACATTAATTATTTCCAGAGACATAATTTTGTCTATTTTTCCAGTGCATTGTGCACAAAAGCAAGGGAGCGATGACAGCACCAGAACTCTGCTCACATCGCGTCGCCCCACCTCAAGCCGCCAAGTAGTAAGTCTGTAATAGGTGGAATACCGCTACGCTTTGCACTCACGGGACGGAAGGACAATCCCGAACGCTTTTATATAGTAGATTATTGTACTGTACATTTAATTGCACACAACCACTAACCTATAAAGGCACGACCTCAGTAGGAGAGTCTCCAGAGGTGGTGCAGTATCTTCAGCAGGTGCGTTGTTGTCGGAGTACTAGGAGTAGGCAGTGGGTGTCTGGGTGTGCGGCTGAAGAACATCTTGATAGGCAGTTGCTGGCTGTCTTTTCATATCGTGAGGAGGCTTTTGTAGGGTATTGCCATCTTTAATCATATCCAAGAGTTTCACCTTCTCCTGGATAGTAAGCATCTTCCTCCGGCGCTTAGTTTTATTGTCAGAAGCAATAGAAGAAAGCGGCACGGTTAGGAGCCATCGTAGGGCTTAGATAAAAGTTCTCAGAAAGCGAATGCGTAGTGACGTAAGCGTGTATGAGAAAAAAATCGCGATAGAGTGAAGCCGCAAAAGTGTGATCATTGGAATTTTCTCTGCTGTCTTCACTCTCCTTTGCAGGCGCTTGCGGTCGGATATGTTGCAGTTGCCATACCAGACAGTGATGCAGCTGGTCAGAACACTCTCAATGGTGCCTCTGTAGAACATGGTGAGGATGGAAGGGGGAAGACTTGCTCGCTTCAGCCGCCTCAGGAAGTGTAGTCTCTGCTGGGCTTTCTTGATTAGTGATGAGGTGTTATGTGTCCATGGAAGTTCCTCAGTTATGTACACACCGAGGAACTTGGTACTCGGCGGCGCACTCTCGTGATCGACAGTTGTCTAGCCTGACATACTCAGCAGCTCATTCCAACTAATCCATGACTTGACCCGATAAAATAAAAGGAATCTGATTTTGTCTTTAGTCATAGGGGGCGGGCTCTGTATGTAGGACAGCTGACAACCAATGAATGGTCATCCTGAAGTACAACGCGCAGAGTGCAGCGACGTGGAATAAGAATTGAACGTTGTAGGGGTTTTGGACATCAGAAATGGAAGAGAAGCTCGTCTGTCTGATGTCTCATGTTTTGCATACCGTGACAGTGAGATAACGGCTCAACTCACACTACCTGTTAACCCTTCATACAGCGCCACCTCTGTCAGGCAGTACACTGTCAGCTGTCACGGAAAGGGGAGAACACGACTGTGCTGAGAAGTCAACGCTTAATCGCTAAATTTGACCTGCCCAGCGATTTTTCAGTCATTTAAATTGACATAGTCCAGCGATGAGCTCAGCAACTGCAGACATCAAGTCTGACATATCCTACGGACAGAAGTGACGTGGGGTGACATTGGCTCAAGACACTTCATCACAGCAGCCGACAAAGGCCTTTCCGCTCATTCATTTCCATTTCATTATTTTTGCCTGCCACATCTGCATGTGAGTACAATGTGTCAACCATAGCTGGCAGACCAAAATAAAACAGTGGTATCTCAAGGAGTGCCTACAAAATAATTGCCATGTGCCAGTTGTCGAGAATTTAAGAAGTCGGTCTATTTTTCAACAAAAGTCATCTCTTGCCATTAAGGCACAGCTGAACTGGCTGGTTGGTGCTCTTTAGCAGAAGACCACATCCGTACTGCTGACTTGGGCATCACCACCTCCTCCTCCTCCTCCTCCTCCATAGGCCTACACTCCCCTGGCATTTCACAACACACAGCTTCCACATTTGTCTTCATGTTTCGGCTCCATTAGTCACACCTCATTTATTTGTTAGCAGCCATACCACGTGCACTTCAGAACAGGTCATCCATCTGACGTTAAGCCGGCCCAGCCCCAGTACTTGGATGGGGGAAAGATTGCTGCTGGGAGCGGTGTTGGTGAGGCCAATAGGGGGCACTTACCCTGCGGTCTCTGTGTGGATCCCAATACACCAGTGCAGTGACGGGGATGTCATGCTGTAAAAACTGGAACCGTCCTTCAGGTGAGACTTGATGTGGTCCTAAAAGATCCCTTGGGCATCTTTCGTAAACCGTAGGGGGTACCCCCTCTGGATGTCTGGGCTAAATTGCCCATCACAGCCTGGTCATTCTGTCCCCTTATTGGCTAATTATCTCTCTCACCCCTTCACCACCTAGTAAGTAAGATGTAGTAAGCGTACTGGCACAAAATGGGTATTGTAGCATCATCCAGATGGATGCTGCATATTGGTGGTGGGTGAAGTGGTCTCGCCCCCAAGTGAGTATCTTGAAAAGCGCAATATAAATGCATTGTCGACGACTTCTACTTCTTCTTCTACTCTTTTCTTTCTTCTTCCGTCTTTTTTCTTCTTCCTTCTTTCTTTTTCATTCTTTCTTGTTTCTTCTTCTTTCTTTCTTCTTCCTTCTTTCTTTCTTCTTTTTTCTTCTTCCTTCTTTCTTCTTCTTTCTTTTTTTTCTTTCTTCTTCCATCTTTCTTTCATGTTTCTTTCATCTTTCTTGTTTCTTTCTTCTTTCTTCTTTCTTTCTTGTCTTCTTTCTTCTTTCTTTTCTTGTTCTTCTTTCTTCTTCTTCCTTCTTTCTTTCTTCTTTTTCTTTTGTTTTTCTTTCTTGTTCTTCTTTCTTCTTTCTTCTTCTTTCTTTCTTCTTCTTTCTTTCTTCTTTCTTTCTTCTTCTTTCTTTCTTTTTTCTTCTTTCTTTCTTTCTTCTTTCTTTTTTCTTCTTTCTTTCTTGTTTCTTTCTTCTTTTTTCTTGTTTCTTCTTCTTTCTTCTTTTTTCTTCTTCCTTCTTTCTTCTTCTTTCTTTCTTGCTTCTTTCTTCTTTCTTTCTTGTTTCTTCTTTTTTCTTGTTTCTTCTTCTTTCTTCGTTTTTCTTCTTCCTTCTTTCTTTCTTCTTTCTTCTTTTTTTCTTTCTTCTTCTTCCTTCTTTCTTCTTTTTCTTTCTTCTTTCTTCTCACCTATGTGAAACTTTGTGTCCTTTTGAAAATCGGCATGGGGGACAGCCCCCGGTATTTAATCTGTAGGTTGCCCTCTCTTCCCCTGCATCTGAATTCAATTTAAAAACCTAACTAGCAGAAATTCCGTACTCCACTGCAGATATCAAAGTTTTACACGTATGACATCAGTGTCTGTCACCACACACACACACACACGCACACGCACACACAATCGCGATGCGGGGGAGCCCAGCAAAAAACCGTGAAGAGAATGCGGCCGCGTTGCACGGGGGTTTAGGTGCATCTTCAAAATAGAGGCGGGAGGGGGGGTGGGTTTAATCTTCTCAGGAACGGGGGACACTGAAATTTGCTTTTTTGATGAGAAAGGCAAGAGCTGTGCAGACTCTGCTGACTTGGTGGGGGGATTGCAAGTCTGGCAAGAGTGGGCACTGGAGGCGCATAGCCTCCATTTCAGGCTTATGTGTTTACTTGGTAGTCTGCCTTGATGGGCTGGATTGTTTTATATCGGATTCTCATCTGGTTTCTGAATGGACTTGTGATAAGGAGTCCATCCGTCCTTTTTCTGAAAATTCTGCAGCAAGGCAGGAACCCCCCCCCCTTGGACGTGATGTTAGTTTTCTATATAAAATAAAGGTTGAATATTACATTAGTTTAGATAAACTTTATTGATCCTAAGGGAAAATTAAAATGCATGCAGCAGCAGAAAAATAATAAAA
Organism: Polypterus senegalus; assembly: GCF_016835505.1. Lineage (NCBI taxonomy): Eukaryota > Metazoa > Chordata > Cladistia > Polypteriformes > Polypteridae > Polypterus > Polypterus senegalus. The sequence continues at coordinate 13,187,226 of NC_053170.1, read as the reverse complement.
AAGGATACAGACTCACAGGACATATAATATAGTCAATCAATCGATCAATCGATCAATCAAAACAAAATGAATGAGTACATCGGATGGAAACATTGAATTTCCTGATAGCAGTGGGCAGAAAAAGATGCCCCAAGGTGCTTATTAGCATATCGTGGAGGAATTGAGGAACAAGAGGGCGCCTCCTGGAGGGGATGGAGGGGACTTTTCATAATGGCATCCAATTTTGCCCCCATCCTCTTTTCCACAACAGCTTAAACTGTAAAGGCTCCGCTCTTTTCATCTTTCCTCATAACTCACCCCCTGTAGCCCTGAATCAGCCTCGTCACTCTTCTCTGGACCTTCTCCTGTGCTGTTGTGTCCTTTTTGTAGCCTGGAGACCCAAACTGCACACAGGACTCCAGCTGAGGCCTCACCCGTGTGTTATAAAGCTTGAGCAGAGCCTCCTGTGACTTGTACTTGTTTGGCAGACCCCTTTATTCAAGGCAATTTACAACATTTGGGATACAATTGGTGACATTTCTTTTTGGTTTTCCAATTGGACCACGGAGAGGTCAAGTGAATTGCTCAGGGTCACACAGTGTCAGTAACGGGATTCAAACCCACATCCTCATTGTTTGAAGTACAATTCGAAACAATACAATGTATTGTTTGTATAGCCCAAAATCACACAAGACGTGCCGCAATGGGCTTTAACAGACCCTGCCTCTTGACAGCCCCCCAGCCTTGACTCTCTAAGAAGACAAGGAAAAACTCCCAAAAAAAAGCCTTGTAGGGAAAAAATGGAAGAAACCTTGGGAAAGGCAGTTCATAGAGAGACCCCTTTACTGGTAGGTTGGGCGTGTAGTGGGTGTCAATACAATACAATACAATACACAGAACAGAAGAAATCCTCAATACAGTATAAAAATCAAAATTTTAGAAGTACGGAGTAGAAGTCCAAAGCCATAACCATTACACCACACTGCCATTTATCCAAGTGAAGGATTATGTGCTAAGGACACCGAGGGGCAATGGATACCCCAGTCCTCCCAAGTTTAATAATACTGAAAGTGTTCTGAACACACCAAGCGGAGTTTACCTAGGGGTGCCATTTATGTAACTCAAGTGGCGGGCCTGCTCTGGACATTTAAGCCCCCACCTCACCCCCACACCACACCAGGTCCAGACTTTGGACACCAAGGGTGCCCCCTGCCTAAGGCTCCATATGGGCTTCGAACAGGACTGCTTAACTGGAAAGTTGCCAGTTCAAATCCCGTTACTGCCAGAAGGGATCCTACTCCGATGGGCCTTGAGCAAAGCACTTAACCTGAAAATTGCTCTAATTGCTGTACAATAGCTGACCCTGCGCTCTGACACCAAAAGGTCTTGCAAGAAGAGTATTTCCCCTTGGGGATTAACAAAGTACATCAAATGAAAAATCAAAATCCAAAATATATACATATTTATGTGTGAGTTTGTGGGTGTGTGTATATATAGATATCGATATAGATATATATGGTCAAGGGGCAAATAAGCAGAGTGGTCCATAGGAAAAGTTGGGGGAACCACCCCATTTATTGCAAAAGTCCAAAAAAGCAGAACTTAAACAGCTGCCCGATGGCACAATAACACAAAACAGGCACACAAACTGCCTGGGTGGCCTACTCAGCTTCTTGATTTTCAATGCTGTGTCAAGCTGATCAGTTTCAGGGATGTCCGTCCCACAGGAGGTCCGCTTCTCAACTGACGCTGCTCCTTCAGGGGACATCGGCATTTATAGGCCTTGACCGTAAGGGGCGTGGTCTTCCAAAGCATTGTGGGCAGGGCTCAGTTGCCCTCACTGGGTGTTCTCTTTGCACTGCAGAGTGATAAGAAGAGACAATGTAGTTGGTGACAGTGCCACCTCTTGCTCTGAAGTGGTACTGCAAGCATCAGCGAAATCTGATGGAAGATCCTCAGACTCCCATGTGTGACGATGTATATAAGTTTAATGGCATTGTAAGTGATATTTATTATTTGTTTATGGTGCAGTCTGCTGCTTTTATTGGCTTTGCAAGAGGTCAGGGGATGATGCTCCATCTGAAGAGGCTTTATCCTGTTCTGTAAGTTTTATTATTTCAGTGTGGGTTTTAAGTTCATCATCATTTATAAAGCCCACTTCTCATAGCTCATGAAGGATGTTAGTTTTTACTTAATGCCTTTATCCAAGGAAACTTACAACATCTGAGATACAGTCCTTTTGTTATTCCAATTGGAGCTCAAGTAACTTGCTCATGGTCACACACTGTCAAAAGCAGGAGTTGAACCCACAACCTGAGGGCTTGAAGTCCAAAGTCTTAACCATTACGCCGCACTGTCTATCCCTGTATAACGATTGTGTCCTGCTGGCTTGTGTGGTTCCTTTATTGACTCAATACAAGCATTTCATTCCAGGAATTGCTCTTTGCATATGGACCTTTGAAAAAAAGATTCCAAATATGTGAACAAAACAGAAATCTTTAATATCTAGTAGGCGGCCTAGCAGAATATTAACAGATGAGGAAAACCTGAAATTTGCCTGTGTTAGGATATGCAGAAAGAGATCCCTTTAAAATCAGGAACCTATTGACATTTTACAAATCTATTATGATTAATTCATGATCATTTATGGAACCTGATATGGATCAGAAAAAAAAATAAAGGCTCTTTCTAGAACCTTCATGAGGATAGTGCTTTAAGGAACAAAAAATGGCTCCCCAATGGCATTGCCCTGAAGATTTATTTTTAGAAGTGTACTCCTCAAGTTCTACCATTTCCTTTCTGCAATACTTCCTTTTCCCGGAACTCCTCTACTTTTCGCATTTAAGTCTAATTGTGCCCCGTCAGGCAACTGACCTAAAGCTGATTAGTCGTTGACACCAAACCCGACATTTCTATTCATTTGCTAAAGAGCGTCCACTTTGTGGCTGTCCACTGGAGAAGTCTTCCCCAGGCAGTGCGGTACATTGATCCACCACAGAAATGCAAAGAGCAAGCCTTTCTGGGAGTATGTATGTCATCTGGCATTGTGTAGACCCTGTCTTTCTGGGGGGTTGGTGGGTGTCCCGTACTGATAAACTGTCCAGCGCTAGTCAGCTGTCCTTCTGGTTAAAGTCTTAAGCGGGCGGATATGATAGTCCAACGAGCGATTTCAGCTGGGACAGGAAAATGTGCATGTTTGTATATGTGTGTGACGAGGAGTCCTGGGGGGTGGTAGAGGGGCTTCTTTTTTTCTCGCTTCCTTCTTTGCATTCTTGCAATAACAAGCGACAGTTCGCGACCAAGCGTCCCTGTCAGTCAGGCAGTGGCGGCGCGTGCGAGTTTCATAGCAACGCTGCGCAGATCGCGGCGCGCTCATCGAGTGACGAGGCCGGCGGCGCTGATAGCATTTCTTCCGTTGCATTTCTGGGGGTCGCTTGCTTTTTCTGTCAGCTGAGAAGAGCGTCGGAGAGAGGGAGAGGGAGAGGGGCCGTGGCAGTCCCTTCCCCCAATCAGTGTCTCTTCCATCCGGGGCAGAGCCGTTTATGGCGTAGGCGGGGGCTTTACCAGCACGTGCTTTCATTTTTCTCCTATTTATTGCGTAATGCATTTACTATGGCGATGAAAATAGTAAGGTTGCCCGCGATGGTGACATTATGCAAAAGAATGTGTTATATGGTCACTTACCATCCCCATTTAAAGTGGTATGTTAAGAATCACCGCGAAAGGCCTTCATACATTACAGAAGCTGTTGTTACGGGTGGACATCTTTAACTTGGACATACCCGCCATGAGCGCAGTTACCCGATTTTGAAAAGTTCAGGTTTTGACTGGTGGGCGAGGTCGCAAAAACACATCGATGTGGCAGTAAATGCGGCCGGGAACTTAAGAAGCTCTCCTAGCTATCTGAGAGATTCTTGTAATCCAACAGGGGAAGCAGAGCATTTGGCCTGTACCCCCATGAGACAAAACGGACATTTTAAAGGCCATACAGGGAGTGGTGTTGAGGTACAAGGCAGGAGGCTCGGGTGGGGTTTGGCATTTTTTTCCATCATTTAGTTAATTTGCCATCCGAAATGAGCCCCAATCAAGATCAACTGGCGCCCCATCCGGAGTTGCCTACTACCTCGCGCTCACGGATACCAGGATAGACTCCGCCCCCAAACTCCCTGAACTGGTTTAAGCAGGTTTGACAATGGATGGTCGGATGTACGCCCGCGAGTATCTAAATTAAGATAATGACACTTTTTGCCTTCTCTAAAATGGTATAGTTGTGTTTCTCCCGTTGTCTCCACGGTTAAATTTGTGGCTTTTTCAGTTGCATTTATATAGCGCTTTTCTCACTACTCAAAGCGCTCAGCAATTGCAGGTTAAGGGCCTTGCTCAAGGGCCCAACAGAGCAGAGTCCCTGTTTGGCGTTTACGGGGTTTGAACCAGCAACCTTCCGATTGCCAGTGCAGATCCCTAGCCTCAGAGCCACCACTCCACCTATGACAATATATATTTGATAGGTTGATAGATAAGGCAACATATATTTAATAGTTAAGATAATATATATTTGATAGGGCATTATAAATATGATAAGGCAATATATATTTGATAGAAACCTTAATAATCCCGAAGAAAATTCAAGGGTTACAATATTAGACAAAAAGACACAAATATACATATAACAAGAATTAACTATACATAAAGTAAAAAGGTGTAGGTATTTACTTAGTGTAAAATAATTAGATTTGCATATACCTTCTTAAAAGTCTTGGTTCTTTATTGGTATTTGACTGGATGGTGTGGTTCCTTGTAGACCCATTGCTTGACCAGAACCATCTCTTTCTGTGATGGGTTCTCAGTCTTTGAAAATGTTCCTAACATGTGGAAATGTTTAATGTCTGGTAGTCAAGGCGGCACGGTGATGCAGTGATTGTGCTGCTGCCTCCCAGACAGGAGATCAGGCCTCCCAGCCTGGGTTGTTCTTGCGTGGGGTTTGCATGTTCTCTCCGTGTGCGTGTGATTTTTGCTCCAGGAGCTCCGTTTTCCTCCCATAGTCCAAAGAAGACAGGCAGTTTAAATTCTAAATTCTAAATTTTAAATTCTCTCCTTGTCTGTGTGTCTCTTCACTCTGCAATGGTCTGGGACCCTGTTGAGGAATTGTTCCTGCCTTGCACCCATGTTTACTGGGATAAGCTCCATCTTCTTTGAGTCCCTACTCTGGATGAAGCGGGCTTAGAAGATGGATGGCATGGTAGTCTACCAGCAGGATACCAATGGATTAAGAAAACCTGAAACTTAGTCCATGCGCTTGTATGCAGTGAGAGTGCTTTTCAAATCAGGAAACACTGGGATTTCACAAATCTTTTATCATCTCTTCTTGATTATGGAGCCTGTTGGCCCTTCTTTCTTTTTCAAGACCTCTGCAATTCGCACTGCCATGCTGTCCATCAACTTCTGGGCCATATCCTGACTGATGGCAGGCCATTCTTGCATAATCAATGCTTGGTGTTTGTCAGAATGGGGGGGTTTGTTTGTCCTCCCACATCTTGAGGATTGACCACAACTTCTCAATGTGATTAAAGGTCTAGGGAGTATCCAGGCCATGGAGCTAAAATTTCAATGTTTTGTTCCCCGAGCCACTTAGTTATCACTTTTGCCTTGACTGTACATGTCCTCACCACCGGCACATCTTTTCCATCAATGAGTTGCATGCCCAGAGTGGGCTTGACCCTCCAGAGGTCTTTTATTATCTTCTTTGTCTTATTCACGGTGAGAAGCAGGCGGTTCATTGTGCACCATTCAACAAAGTCCTTCACTAGTGTCCTGTGTTCATTCTCCGGCCCACCACTGATATGACTGTAACACTGGAAAAAATGTCTGCAGGTGACCTAATTTCAGCATTGTATCTAAAGTGTGAGGTGTACTGGGTAAACTGGAAGGGAGCCAGACCAGTTCCCTGTGGGACCCCAGTGCTACTCATGACCTTGTCCGATATGCTGCTCTTAAGTTGCATAAACTGTGCTGTGTCAGATTCAGCAGATGGCTTGATTCACTACTGTATGTAAAGACTACCTTCTTCTGCCTCTTCTTCTTCTTCGTCTGCTTCCTCTTTTTCGTCTGCTTCTTCATCTGCTCCTCATTCTTCTTCATCTGCTTCTTCATCTGCTCCTCATTCTTCTGCTTCTTCATCTGCTTCTTCTTTGTCTGCTTCTCCTTCTTTGTCTGCTTCACCTTCTTTTTCTGCTTCTCCTCCTTCATCTGCCTCTCCTTCTATGACTGATTCTTCTTCATCTTTGACTGATTGTTTTTCTTCCTCTTCTTTGTCTGATTCTTCTTTTTCTTCTTTGACTGATTCTTCTTCTTTATCTTTGACTGATTCATCTTCTTTCTCATCTGATTCTTCTTCTTCATCTGATTCTTGTTCTTCTTTTTCATCTGACTCGTCTGTTTCTTCTTACTCATTTATGACTTATAATATTGTGATATTCAGCCAAATTACATTTTTTGGTGAAAGTAAGGCAGAACTCTTGTGTAGGGTTTGCCACTCAGCCCCACCGGGTACTGACAAGTGACTCTTATCAATGCCCCCTCACACCCACAGGGTAGGCTTTCAAAGAGTGAATGAGTGAATGCCTATTGTTAACGTGGAGGCCCCCATCTCGTATCATTTACACATTTGAGAAACATCAGGAAGTTGCAGTGGAATATACAGTATGTGCTGTTACTTCCCACACAAGAGATTTCCTGTCTCTCCTCTGACCCCCTTGAGCAGTGTGCCTCGTATACTCTGTGGGTTTAATACGTTGCAGGTTAAGGCACACAGTAGTAGGCACTTCAGGTGCCATGTATGATGGAAGGCAAGGTGGATCGCTCCCAACCAAGAAACTCCAGCTTCCTTTTTTTCATCATAAAACAAAGGGGTTGTAATGTGAAGTGGCACAAGGGTTAGTGCTGCCCGCATGTGGGTTCGGGAGAACGTGTGCAGATCTCCATTCGGCTATCGTATATGTGGAGTGTGAATGTTCTCTCAGTTTCCAGGAAAGACTTCTATGTGAAATTAATTCACGTAGTACACTGGCATTTGGACTCAGTCAGTGTGGTTGTGTGCACACCTTGAGCAAGTTAGACTCCAAGATGGAGGGACAGTTCTCATGAGGTGGCACAATGGTTAGTTTCGCTGTCCAGTGATCAGTCTGCCAAGGCACCAACTTTCCTTCAACTGCCACCTGAATGAATCGAACCCTTATGACACCTCCTTCAGGTTGATGGCCCCATGTCTCTCATGCTCGGCCCAAGCCCTGTGGGTAAAGCTTCGACCACCAGGCTCTCACTGACAAGCCACCCCCCTCTCCAGGACCCCAGTATCCCTTTTCTGGCTCCTGGACTAAACTGTTCATAATGGTTAATTGAACCCCCATTTTTGTGGTCTCTTACTTAGGACCATTTTGCCTTGGGTGACCCTACCAGGAGTGACTGCCCCAGACACACAAAGCTCCTAAGGTCATTGGGATAGATAGTTTGGGGGATGAGGTGCTGCCCAACCTCAGGTGGTGGAGTTTAAGTATCTCAGGGTCTTGTGAAGGAAGGAGGAAGCAGGAGATCGACAGGCAGATTGGAGCAGCGTCTGTAGTAGTCAAGGGGACTTTGTACCAGTCAGTCATGGTGAAGGCAAACTCCTTGATTTACCAGTCAATCTACATTCCTGCCCTTTTCTTGCTATGGTCAGGGGCTGTGGGTATTGACCAAAAGACCAAGATCGCAGAGCCGAGCGACAGGAGTGTATGAGGAGCTCAAAGTAAATCTGTGGCTCCTCCGCATCAAAAGGAGTCCGTAGCGGTGGACCAGGCATCAGAATTAGGATGACTCCTGGACGTTTCTCTGGTAAGGTATTTCGGGCATGTCCAACTAGGAGGACATGCCAGACAGGTTATATCACACAGTTGGCCTGGGAACACATAGGTATGTCTATGGAAAAGGTAGCCAGCAGGGAAAAGGGCAGTCTGGGTATCTTTGCTTGGACTGTTGAACCAGAGATTTGGACCCGCATAAATGGCAAAAAATGGGTGGACAGATGGCATAGTGGTTATATCTCTGGTGATTCCTCGGCCCAGCCACCTGGGTTCATGTCATATATATATATATATATATGTGTATATATATATGTATGTGTATATATATATATATATATGTATATATATATATATATATATATATATATATATATATATATATATATATATATATATATATATATATATATATATATATATATATATACCTGCGTGGGTTGGCACCCTGCCCAGGATTGGTTCCTGCCTTGTGCCCTATGTTGGCTGGGATTGGCTCCAGCAGACCCCCATGACCCTGTGTTCGGATTCAGCGGGTTGGAAAATGGATGGATATATATATATATATATATATATATATACACACTAGGGGATATGCCCCCTGCTCACTTTGCTCTCCAATCCCCTTGGCCTGTTCTATGTGCCAGCCGCTTCACGTCTCTGCTGCTTGTGTTGTGAAGAAGGGATCTGAACGCACCCCAAGGAGATGCTGTCGCGCCTCCAAAACCCTTCCTTAAACGGTGATACAAAGGGAAACAAATACAGTTGTTTCTTTTTTTTACCTCCTCTTTGCTCGATCAGCTGCTGGCTTGCTGCTGCTGCCGTGCTATGTGATCTGCATTTCGCACATCACTTTGAAAGTTTAAAAGCCTGTACAGCAGCTCTCCTACTCTTTGTCTTTTATTTCCGGCCCCAGTGTGGTTAAGTCTCTTGGCACAAAGTCTTGTCTCGCAGGACGTGAGTTGTTGATATTTTTTAGTTTATAATTTAAAAATGGAATAAGAATCTGAAAATCTAACAACATCACATTAAAGGTTGATAAATTCTGAAAAGAATGATACCAAACATATATATAGGTTTTAAACTAAGCCTGATTTAAAGCGTGACAAAAAAGTCACATAAAATCGTTGCACTTTTAGGCTTAGGATTTTATATATAGAGTAGATATATACATAGTATAAATATATATATATATATATATATGTGTATATATATATGTATATATATATATATATATATATATATATATATATATATATATATATATATATATATATATATATATGTATATATGTATATATATATGTATATATGTATATATATATATATATATGTATATATATGTGTGTGTGTATATGTGTGTATATATAAATGTATGTTACATAGTTTACTGTCAAATAATGCAAAGAGTACACAACATGTGTTTCGCCCTTATTTGGGCTCATCAGGCGTACACACTCCACTGCACCCCTCGCGGGGATCGAACCTTGGACGTCAGACACGAAGCCCCTTCACGCTGTGCCACAGCGTGTGGTTCGTTTATTTGACAGCCTGGAGATCGGAGTAATTACATTCATAGCATCCGTTGTCTGAGTCCCGATCTGATAGTATGGGCGTGGCGGATGTTTGCCGACTGGCAGACCAACCACATGTGTTACCAGGTAGGTAACCACCCATACAATAAGATCGGGACTCAGACTACGGATACTATGAAAATATATATAATGTATGTATATATATATATATATATATATATATATATATATATATATATATATATATATATATATATATATGTGTGTATATATACTAGCTATTCCCTGCAGCTTCACCCCTGTATCAATGAAACAGGACAAACTTCAAATAGGTATCGCTAGCTAAGCAGTGGCAGGTTACCCTCCAAAACACAGAGGTTGCCCGGCTCCCCACTCCTGACGTCACACTTCCCCTTCCCCTCAGTCCGCAGCCTCTGTTTCGGATTAGCATGAATAAATCGCTCCTGCAAGCGAACTATGATTCTTAGTGCAATGAAAGAAGTCGCAAAATCAACCGGAATGTTCAAGCAAATTCTAGAAAAAAAAACTCGATCTAAATCCATTAAGTCGTGAAAAGTGGACAGATGGACAGACAGACACAGACAGACAGACAGACAGACGTTGGATTTTATATAGCGATATATATACATTTACTGTATTTATGTATGTGTGCATGTACAGTATATATATATATATATATATATATACTGTACATATACATATAAATATTGTGATGAAAGGCATGGGTTGTTGAGGCTAGGGATCTGCACTGGCAATCGGAAGGTTGCCGGTTCGAATCCCGTAAATGCCAATAGGAACTCTGCTCTGTTGGGCCCTTGAGCAAGGAAGGCCCTTAACCTGCAATTGCTGAGCGCTTTGAGTAATGAGAAAAGCGCTATATAAATGTAAAGAATTATTATTATTATTTATTTATTGCCTCGCAGGATATTATAATGCCTACAAAAATGATAAGAAGGTCCAAGCACCGAAAGCAAAACTGTGTAAGAGGCAGTCGTACTGCTACTGTTTAATTAACCCAACAGTTAGACTACGACACAAATCAGCATCTTAAGTTCTCAGTCAGTACAACAGCAGCTGTCCTGTGGAAGAGACACCAAGCACTTCCAGAATATTTCATTTTTTAAAAGACCCCTAAACACGAGCAATTAGGATGCAGCTTGAATACACAACATGAGATCACTGCACAGCTCTCTGGAATGAATGGCTGACCCAGCCAAGCGACTGTCACAGAGGAAGGCATTAGGAGACTGCCACTTTGGAGCCACGGGTTCCCTCGGTAGGATGGGTGGCAGCATCCCTTTGGTGGGGTCTCAAATTCTGTGTACCCAATAGGCAGCATGAGATCTACGGTCCTGATGGGTGAACCTGCTGGGGTACTTAGTTCCAGCCATGGGAGACTACTAGGTGGGGACTCCCCCTTGTCCTATAAAAAATCAGCCTGGCGCAGAAGGGCTTCTTTGTGTCAATATTATTCTCCTGGGTCCTGGTTGAAAAGGAGCTGCAACAGTGGAGGTGTGTGAGGGGACTGGGGAAGGAGAACGGAAAGAACGAATGAGAGAAAGAAAGAGCAAGAACTGTTTGTGTGAATTTGGGCTTTCTTTCTTTTTGTTGTCAAGATTAGATCTTGGAACCTGAGACTTGTGTCAGTGAAGTTGTGTGTGGGGTTTGGTTTGTAGAGGTCACGTATGGACACACACCATGTGTGAATATATATATATATATATATATATATACATACTGTAATGGACTGGCATCCGGTCCAGCCTTGTGCCCAGTCCTGCCAGGGTCAGTTTCAAACCCGAATGAGCTTAAATTCAATTGTGTGGGTGGGTGTCCTGTGATGGACTGGCGTCCCTTCCAGGTATTGTTCCTACCTTGTGCCTGATAACTGCTGAGAGAGGCTCCAGCTGCACTGTGATGCTGCCATGGATGAATGGGTTTGAAAATTGAATTTTTTACACATCCATTAAATATGTATGTATGTAAATAAATGTGCAAATGTTACTTTAATTTCTGCTTAGTTTTGTGCGGTCAATGGTAGTTAAAACTGTGTTTAGTTTGCGGGACAGCAGCTCAATCAAATCAGTCTGTTAGCTCTAAAAATGTAAGATTATGAAACAAGAAAGCCAAGGTTAATTTCCAGAGGTCTGCTCTCACGTGTGGCGAGGGGCGGCCACTGTGCTAATCTGCCAGGGCCCCTTTGCCAGGCACACACACACACACACACACACACACACAGGGGTTTAAAATGGAGAACAGAGCCGCGTGTCAGCAGAGGTCAGAGTTCACAGGAAAGCGTGCAGGCTGAGGCCTGTTCCGCGAGGAAATACGCAAGCAGGGTGGCGGAAAGAGGTCTGGGGCAAGAAGCGCCACGCAGCACATGGCAGGCATGTTCACAAGCTGCCATTAGCGGGGAGCACAAAGCAAATTCTGACGAGATAAAAGAGATGTTAAGGATCAGAGGGGAGCCATAATAGGCATATCCTGCCCGAGCGAGAGCGAGGGGGGCGACCATATCGAGTTCTCACAAAGGTCAAGCGGCCTTCTCCTTGAGCCTCTCTGTTCGCCTTTTAAAAATGAGCTCCTTTGTCTTTGACGAGTTTAAAACCGGGATTCTCAACCTTTTCACACTGGTTGTCCCCCTGGCGAGAAAACACATTTAGCTCACGACTGGCAGCATTGGGGATGCTTCACTTGAGTTTAATCAGGGGTTCTCAACCTTTTCCTGTTCGTGTCTTCTTCTAGTGAGGAAAAACATTCCATCGCTCCTGACATCCAGCGGGGACTACGACATTTAGGTGAATTTAAACATCCTTTTCAGGATTTGCTTCCCGTGCTAACGCATTCACCTCACGGCTTCCATGCTGGCACTCAGCAAGGGTTCTCATCCTTTTCACACTTGTGCTTTGACCGAATCCTGTGATGGAATACCAAATTCAGATGAGACTCTCAACACATTCACCACATAATTTATTACCGTTGGATACAAGACGTGTTCATGATTTGTAAAAGCATAAAAAATTTTTAAAAACTTGCAATTATTTTCATTAATTTATTTGACTGATGCCTTTTATCCAAGGAGACGTCAGCATTGAGATACAATTGGTTGCTGACACAGTGTCAGTAGTGAGATCGAAAGCCACAACCTTAGGGTTGTGTTGTAACCACTAGACAGCCTGCCAGACGAGTACCTTGTGACCGCTTACATCTGTGTCTTGACAGCAAGGACAAACCGGCCAAATCCAGTTACTCGTGTTCACATGGCACCCTCTGCAGTCTAACACCCTCACCACTAAGCCATGCCGTGTAAACCTTCAGAAGACCGTTACGTTGCGCTTTGTTTTTAGTGAGGTGGAAGGACTAAAGAGAGATTTTATATATCCATTTATGTCTGAACCTACTGTTCTCAGTAGAAACGGTGCCAGTCCTGAATGGGATGCCAGCCCAAAATGACCACATGTTATGAAATTAGACTCGGACTTTGCTTAAAGACTGACAATATTTAATGTATGTTTTAATTCATCCAATATAATTAAAGGACAAGTGTCTGTGTATCTGTCTGACTGCTGCATCACAAACATTTGTAATAATAAAATGCATTGCATTTGTCATTCCAACAGATTGTGCATCACATATATTGACACTGCTTTTCGGGAGCCCATACCAAATGGCATATAACAGAAACATATTGCATTTGTCATTCCAACACATGGTGCAACACAAACATTAACACTGCTTTTTATGAATCCCAAACCTATGGCATATAACAGAGACCTGTGCATTGCATTTGTCGCTTCAGCGGATGGTGCATCACAAACATTTGTAGTAATAAAATGCATGGCATTTGTCATTCCAACAGATTGTGCATCACAAATATTAACACTGCTTTTAGGAATTCCATACCAAATGGCCTCTAAGAGACATGTGCATTTCATTTGTCATTCTAGCAGACAGTGCATCACAAACATTCGTAGTAATACGATGTATTGCATTTGTCATTCCAACAAATGGTGCAACACAAACATTAACGCTGCTTTTATAAATTTCATACCTATGGCATATAACAGAGACATGTGCATTGCATTTGTCATTCCAACAGATGGTGCAAGACAGACATTTGTAGTAATAAAATGAGATGCATTTCTCATTCCAACAAATTGTGCATCACAAAACACTAATTCTGTTTCGATGAATCCCATACCTGTGGCATATAACATAGACATATGCATTGCAATTGTCATTCCAACAATTGGCACATCACAAACATTTGTAATAATAAAATGGTTTGCATTTTTCATTCTAACAGACGGTGCATCACAAACATTACCACTGCTTTTCACAAATCCCATACCAAATGGCACATAACGGAGACATGTGCATTGCATTTGTCATACCAATAGGTGGCACACGTCAAACATTTGTAGCAATGCATTTTATTACTACAAATGTTTGTGATGCACCATCTGTTGGAATGAAAAATGCAATTTGAGGTCTAAGTGGATTACTTAGATTTCAGCCCGACAGAGACACGGGTAGCACAGCTTGTAAGAAATTAAAAAGATCAGAACTTTTGTCAGGCAAGAGGAGACCATTCAGTCTATCAGGTTTATTTGTTTTGCTAATAGCTAAGCTGCCCCATTTGCTTATTCTTTGCAATTACATTTTTCCTTTACTTTTTGAGTTTTATAGTTTCATCTACAGTGCACTTCTTGTAAGACAGTCTTTTCCAGACTCCCAGACAAATCTTCACATCTTGCCTCATATATACATATATATATATATATATATATATATATATACACACTGTATATATATATATATATATATATATATACTGTGTATATATATATATGTATATATATATGTGTGTGTATGTATATGTATGTATATATGCATATATATATATATATATATATATATATATATATATATATATATATATATATATATTTGGAGTTTTTGTGTGTTACACGTGACAGTGGGAATGGAGACCCCCTGCATTTTTCAAATGATAACTGTTGAAAGGGAATCTCTCCGCTCACCTCCCTTGTCACAGTTTCACTTGCCTCGCTCCTCCATTTTCATTCATCTCAGGTCGACTATCCACACCCCTACCCCCCACATTATCCATAAAGCCCAGCCTGAATCAATACCCCCTACCCCCAACCATCCCCTTTTCCTGGCCATTTCCCTTCATCACAATGTCAAAGACAAAAAAAAGAAGAAGAAGAAGAAATGACCATCCCACAAGTGGGCCCCCTGACCTTTGATCTGGTGCAAGTTGCTAAACTTTGAAATGCGGCTCGTGTGTGTGTGTGTGTGTGCGCGCCCTTCATATCTCTTGACTGTTGAAATGCCCTTTGCCCTGCCTTTGTATTTTTCTAGAATAAACCAAGATATCCTTTTATTTTATTTATTTTTTGTATGGGAAATGAATCAGTAAAATTAGGGAAAATGAATCAATAAGCTCAACTGCAAAGCTGAGAGGCAGCAGGCATGGAGTTAGTGGTCACAGACCGGGTGCCCCCCTGGCCAAGTGTGGATGTGTGTGATCAACACTGGTGAATTAATATGCAAAATTCCTAACACTTTTAATTTTATAATTGTGTTCATTAGACTGACTTCTGGTGCTTTTGAAATCACTTCATTTTTTTGTTTATTTGTTCCCCGCCTCTCGACTCAACGATACGAACAAAACCCCCCACATATGACATTATGTTGGACTCGTCGTGATGTTTAATAATGCAACACGTCAAGCTTTTTGTTGATCCCCCCCCCCCCTATTTGTTGACCCCTAAATCCAAACAAAAGTCTTTGTTAGGCCATTTTGGACCATATTTTATTCACGCTTATGATAAAAAGTAAACCAATAGATGTCTTCAGCAAAAATGATCAGAGGGACTTGAGGTTCTGCAGACCCCCTAATGAGAAACGAGGGGCCAAAGTTACTCCTTTTCACAAAACTTCAAAAAAATAAAAGAAAGAAATGGGGAGGCATGTGGAGTGTTATTTTATACCATTTTAAGGTTGCTAATCGTAAATATGATTATAGTTTTGATATTTTTATTCTTTACTGGTGGTCCTAGCCCCCTAAGAGACGCTCCCAGAAGATTAAAAATGGCAAATTTCAAACATAAGCATGTGGGGGATCGTTTCATACTATTTCTAGGTCAGTGATTATGCATATGAGGTTATTTTTGATTTCTGATCCTTTATTAGTGGTCTAGCCCCCTATGGTCCTCTACCAGAGTGTGACAAATTTCTGTTATAATCAAGAATATTTTGACTTTATTGAAAACTGAAGCACACATTTTCATATTTCAAACATCTGACACAGTTATTCTTGTTTATTATGTAGCTCTACCTCATGAAGTAAATCATTATATTTTTAAGAAGACCCCTGAATTAGGCTGGCTTATTCTAATTCACAATCTTTGCCTTTTCTTTTTTGCACTCCCTCCTAGGACCATCCATATGTAATTTTTTTTATCTATTTGTGCTACACTTTAATATTATTGTTGCATCATTTGTTGTGATCTGCCTGTTAATGGCACGGGCTGATGTTCAAGGCACCATATTCGTTATACAGGATTCGTTATATTCCCTTAACCACCCAGGAGACCGGTATGGTGAAACAATGGAGGGAGTCTCAGTTCCAGAAATATATGCCTCACCAAAGCATTAGATGGCAGCACCTCTGGAGGCAGGTACAAACTGCAGAGCATTCTGGGACTTGTAGTGTCGTGAGGCAACCCTGCTGGGGTGTGTGGGTGCCACCAGAGGGCGCTACTGGAAGTTACGCTCCCTGCTTTAATGACTGGCCCAAAAGTACTTCCATCTGGCTATTAAAGGAGTCACTCGACCTCCGAGTCGGGACTTGTGAGAGGAAGAGGAGTCTGCAGAAGAACAGAGAAGGAAGAGAAATCCTGGCTATTTGTGATTATTTTGTGGAGGAATGTATTGTAGATAACAAAAAAAAAAAACCTTTTATTTGAACCTGTGACTGTGTGTGTGTGTCAGTTGTGACTGGGGAGTGGGGCTCAGTGGTGCCCCCTATCTACCTCAACAGTAAACAGTGGAATAATTAGCATGGGGATTCACTCTTAAGCAATTACGGTACTGGGTTGTGTAGTTACTTGTAGAGCCATTCATTGACATAGAGAGCATTTTAAGTCTGAGGAGACTTCTTAGCATCTCAAGTTGGTTTTTTATGTTTTGATAGATTCCAAATATGTGGGCAAAACAGAAATCTCTAGTAGGCTGCCTAGCAGAATACTGACAGATAAAGAAAACCCGAAAGCCTGTGTGATTATATACAGTACAGTAAGGGTCTTTTTAAAGACATACAGATCCATTGGTATTTCACGAATCCGTTACCTACTCATGATTAAATATGAAACCAATTTGTGGATCTAAACAGATAAACGCGTCTTTCAGGAACCTTCATGTTGTTCTTTTGTGAGCCAAAACGGTTCCCCTATGGCATCGCCCTGAACCACTTTGGCACCTTTAGTTGTAACAGAGTGGCAGTACTGCGCAATCGCCGGCCGGGACGCCAGTCCATCATCAGGGCACAGTAGTACAGTATACTTACAGGGATTGAAGATGAATGTGGCAGCAAAATGGCGCAGTGGTTAGTGCTGCCGCCACTCGAGTCTCGCCATTCCTGTGCTCCTCACGGTTATGTCTAAAACGGGGGTTTTGCAAGCCGTCCCCGCGTCTGTGTGACTTTTCCTTCCACATCACACAAAGACTTCCGTTAGGTGGACTGACGATTCCAAATGCCTTCACCCGCTCGACCTTCGATTTGGATCGGATGGTTTTGGGGGCCATGCCTTTCATTGCTGTCAAAGCGTTACCTGAGACCAAGTCGAGTCCGGAAACGGATGGCGGTATTAACTGTGCATTCAGTTGTACGCGAGTTTGCTCTCAAGATGTCATTTCAGCGACCCGCTTTAAACTCCGAGAAGTCTCAATTGAGGCGAACTGTGAACCACAGTGCCACCCTGTGGATGAAACGGGGAATTGTACAATTTAATACACGTGGATAGCAAGGCAGCAGTAGCGCTCAAACTCTCCGGTGTTCACGAAGTAAAAGAAAGTTCGTGTGTCCAACAGGACAAAGTGAAGTGAAGCGGCGGTTAACGACCAAAGCAAACAATTCTGGGTATGATGAAGATCTAAGGGAGCAAAGCTAGGAACTGCTGAACAAATGGTCAGGATGAGGAAGATTCCAAGAACGTGGGCATGCGGTGCCCAAAAGCTAAAGCGCAGCAATGAACGATGTGTGCTCCCAGGATAATATGGCAATTGCAATTAAATTCAGAGAATCCCACGTCAATGGACCTGATCACAAAAGGCCAATTAGCTGTAAGCGATCAATGTAATGCATGTAGTTAGGATGAGCAATGAAAATAAGGAATAATAGTAATAAAATAATAGTAATAATAACCCTTTACGTTTATACTGTATAGGGTTTTTCTCGCTATTCAGATTATTGCTTTACATAGACAGAGAGCCGCACATCCTTGATCTGAATCCCCATTCTACCACATCTCAAAGGTGCTCTACTGGACTGAGATCTGGCGACCGTGGAGGCCTTTTGAGTCCAGTGAGCTCATTGTCATGTTCGAGAAACCAGTTGGAGATGATGTGAGCTTTGTGACATGGCACGTTATCCTGCTGGAATGATAGGAACAAAGATGGGGACATAAAAGGGACGAGCAACAATACTCAGATAGGCTGTGGCATTTAAACGACGCTCAGCTGGTACTAAAGGGGCTCAAAGTGTGCCAAGAAAATATCAAGACACCAGCACCACCACCACCAGCCTGAACGTCGCAGCAGAAATTGAAATTTGTCAGACCAGGCAATGTTTTTCTAATATTGTGTTGTCCAGTTTTGGTGAGCCTGTGTGATTTGTAGCGTCAGTTGCCTGTTTTTAGCTGACAAGAGTGGCCTCCTGCTACTGAAGCCCACCTGCTTCATGTCTCGACGTGTTTCATTCTCAGAGATGCTCTTCTGCACACCTCAGTTGTAACGAGTTGTCATTTGAGTTCCTGTTGCGTTTCTCTCAGCTCAAACCAGTCTGGCCATTCTCCTCTGACCTCTGGCATCAACAAGGCATTTTCGCCCAGAGACCTGCCACTCACTGGATATTTTCCCTTTTCTGGACTATTCTCTGTAAACCCCCTAGAGATGGCTGTGCGTGAAAACCCCAGCAATTTCTGAAATACTCAGACCAGCCATTCTGGCACCCACAACCACACCAGGTTCAAAGTCACTTCACTACCCTTTATTCTTCCTCATTTTGATGCCCAGTTTGGACCTCAGCAGGTCTTCTTGATGATGTCTGCAGGCCGAAATGCATCGACTTGCTGCCATGTGATTAGCTGATTGGATTTTTGCGTTAACAAGCATTAAAGTGGCCGGTGAGTGAATAACCTAACGTCCTATTAACCTTCTAATGGCTGATGGATGTACATAGATAGTGATGAGTCCACTCTGACTCCCAGGTCCTTCTCATAAGATGAACTTTCAAATTTCAGACCTTCCACTGTGTATTCGCATTTTACATTTCTACTGTAACACTTTACGTTTATTTACATTCAGTTTCTTCTGCCACTAATCCGCCCAAGTCCCTCCGTAAAGATTTATCTGATTCGAGATTATTGGCTAGTTTGGTGTCATCTGCAAACTTAACCAGCTTGTTCTTTATATTTCTATCCAGATCATATGAACAGCAGCAGCCCCAGCACTGACCCCTGCTGGACACTACTGTTAACCTCACCCTCACACCCTAACCTTTAGATTTCTGTGTCTTCCTCAATTTCATATTCACCTAAAGTACCTTCTTTTAGTTTGATGTCCAGCCTTCCATGTCAGACCTTATCAAAAACTTTCTGCAATTCATCTTCAAATCCAGAGAAATAATATCGTTTGCCCCACACTGATCATCTGCTTGTGCTGCTTTCTCCTAGAATTCCAGCATAATAGTAAAATAGGTTCTTCCCCGTCTGAATCCATGTTGAGTATTTCCTAAAACGGTTGTTCTTGACACGTGCTGCCTGATCGTTTCATTAATAATTCCTTCCATTCATTTACATGTGATGCACGTTAAGCTTACTCATCTCTATTCGCTTGGATCTGCTGCTTCACCCTTTTTTATGTAACTGGAATTAGTGTGGGATTCTAATCTTAGGGACTGTAAATGTGAGGCAGCAGCTCTAACCACTGCACCACCCAGCCTTCCAAACCAAGCTTCTAGAAATTCATCTCCTCTTTAGTTCTCCAAACTCTTGTTCCTCAAAGGTTTCCTGCCGGTGGAAGTGCCAAAGTGTCCCAAACAATGCCAGTGACAACTTTAAGAACTAGAAATGCCAAAGTGTCCCAAACAATGCCAGTGACAACTTTAAGAACTAGAAATGCCAAAGTGTCCCAAACAATGCCAGTGACAACTTTAAGAACTAGAAATGCCAAAGTGTCCCAAACAATGCCTGTGACAATTTTAAGAACTAGAAATGCCAAAGTGTCCCAAACAATGCCTGTGACAACTTTAAGAAATGGAAATGCAAAAGTGTCCCAAACAATGCCAGTGACAACTTTAAGAAATAGAAATGCCAAAGTGTCCCAAACAATGCCTGTGACAATTTTAAGTACTGGAAATGCCAAAGTGTCCCAAACAATGCCTGTGCCAAATTTAAGAACTAGAAATGCCAAAATGTCCCAAACAATGTGCCCGTGACCACTTTAAGAATTGGAAATGATCATGCTAACCATGGATAATGCCAAATCAATGGAGTGAATGAAACATACAGGGAGTTCACATTCTATATTAACTTAAAGATGTCAGATGAGACATTCCTGCGTCTTATAAGGGATTGCCCAGGGGTAATGAGGCACGGGCATACATAAACACAGGAGAAACAACTAACAGGGAGCTAGAAAAGAAAGAAGAACCCATACCCTCGAGTGGAGATTAGCTCTACCAGATTGTGTGGGCAGACCTGCACCACCAGGGGGCAGAATGCTCTGTAAATACATAGCAGGCCATTAAAATTGAAACAAAGTCGTCTTATTGGTCCAAAACGTAAAGGATGGCTAGGTCAGGGTCGAGTGTGAAAATGATTACAAGTGTAGTATATGTGCCAAGGATGTGGGCAAGTTACACCTATGGACTTTTCCACATTGGCCATCTGAACCAGGAGCCTCGCTGAGTGACTGCTGGCAGTTGGTGTTCTCCAAAGGAGAGAATTGTGGGAATACGGGATTGTGGATTAATCTTTCCCAAACATCAACACACACAGCGAGCACAGTGATTATGGCATCAGTGAATAGAGGAGGGGCGGCATGGTGGTGCAGTGTATAGCGCTGCTGCCTCACATTTAGGTGACCCAGGTTCACTTCCTGGTTTCTCCCTGCGGGGAGTTTGCATGTCCTCACCGTGTCTGCGTGGGTTTCCTCCGGGTGCTCCGGTTTCCTCCCACAGTCCAAAGACATGCAGATTAGGTGCCTTGGCGATTCTAAATTGTCCCTTGTGTGTGTGTGTGTGTGTGTGTGTGTGCGTGCCCTGCGGTGGGTTGAGACCCTGCCCGGGGTTTGTTTCCTGCCTTGCACCTTGTGTTGGCTGGGATTGGCTCCACCAGACCCCTGTGATCCTCTAATTAGGATTTAGCAAGTTGGATGATGGATGGATGGATAGAGGAGGGCTGGACCCACCGAAGAGAGGTGTCTGGAGGGCCCCAACACACAAATCAATGAGAGGACAGACCACTCGTACCCTAGGTAGCGAAAGACTGAACAGCCACATCCCAGACTCCTGCCCAAGAGATGGAGACACATGTCCGCACTCACTGTTCGACCATCTTGCTTGCCACCCATTGACACCTTGACCCTAAAGCACTGGCAGCTTCGACTGCAGTAATGCCAAGAATGCCACCGGGACAAGATGACTGGCATCAGCTTGAGTTTCTTGACGAGTGCTGTACCAGGATAGATAGAACTGTGCATGGTGACACTGCGGCTGAAAGGCTCCTGGTGGCAGGAGTTTTGCAGCGCCATACGGGCTCAGCACCAGGGGTTATGATGTGGGCTGCCATTGGGTTCCACTGTTGCCTCCGCCTCATCTGCCGGTACTTTATTAAGGTGCAATTTCCCGTAACTGGTCTGCAGAGAAATGAGAGAAACAGTTAGTGCACACCGCCACCCTCTGGTCTGGCATGGCATGCCACTTTGATTTAGTTGCCTCCCATGCGCATGTGTGTGACAATACATACATTATCTAACCCACTATATCCTAACTACAAGGGTCACAGGGAGTCTGCCGGAGCCACCGTGCCACCCAAATATATATATACAAAGTGCAAGAAATGCTGAAATAAACACTGGGAAAAAAGACGTTGGTGGTGGTGCGGAGGAATGGGGGGGTTGCTGAATAAAACCATTTGTGAGTTTGATGGCCTGTGGGGAAAAACCTATTGTTCTATCTGTTTATGTTGGCGTTTGTTAATCTATAACGCCTGGCTGATGGAAGAAGTTCAAGGAGGTGGTAGCCCGGATGTGAGTGGCCCAGGAATGATTTTCCTAGCTCGTTACATGACTCTGGAAAAATAAAGGTCCTGTAAGGTGGGCAGACTGGCACCAATGACAATTTCAGCATACCTGACTATTCAATGTAGCCTGGTTTTGCCATGTTTAGTCACTGGTCTGCACCACACTGTTATGGATTGTCTCTGGTGGAGCCCGTGGTCCTTCTGGTTTGTCTTCTCCTGTCTTTCCAATATACTGGCCTCCCGACCGGGTATTGTTCCTGGGTCTGACCCATCCAGGATGCCCATGTACCCACTATTGTGTTGGCATCTTCTACCTGCCCTTGGGGTGAGACAGGACGATATTGGCCTTGTACCTCCTGGAATCATAAGGCTGGCACCCTGTCTGTGCTCCATCCCAGCCAGGATGCCCGCCTATTGTAATTTATATTGTGCTTTTCCCTTCACCCACCACCAGTGTGTAGCACCAACCTGGATGGTGCAATGGCAGCCATTTTTGCACCAGTACACTCACCGCACATTAGCTGTTAGGTGGTGAAGAGGTGAGAGAGAGACAGCCGGGGGATGATTAGGGGGACAGAATGACCAGGTTGTGGGGGGCAATTTAGCCAGGACATCGGGATACACCCTACTCTTTTTGAAAAATGCCAGGGATCTTTAATGACCATAGATGAGGGATGTCCAACTCTGGTCCTGGTGGGCCGTAGTAGCTGCATGTTTTCATTCTAACCATCTTCTTCATTAGTGAGCCATTTTTGCTGCTGATTAACTTGTTTTGCCTTCATTTTAATTGATGTGACTCGGACCCTTTAGTTGTTTCTGTTTCCTTAATGAGCAGCCAAACAATAATGAGACACAAAACAAGACCAGCTCACCTGAAAATAAGGAAAGGTGAAGGTCTCGGTTATGTTGGTCTGCTCAGGTCACCTAAATATCTTGACGGTGGTCTTAAAAAAAAACAGAAAATCAACAGCCTGCTGAGAGCAGCAACAAGTCCTGATATTCAATAATTAAACAGCAAGAATTGGCTTCTCATTAAGAAACTGGTTGGGATGAAGTTGGCTGGAGTTTGACATTCCAGTTTAGCTGCTCATCTGTCAGCTCGTTTCACATCTCATTTCTGTTTGGCTGCCATTTAATGAAGAAACAAATCAATTCAGAGGACTGAATCCTTAAAAACAGGGCTATTAAAATGAAGGGAAAAGGAGTTCATTAGCAGTGAAAACTGATCACTGATTAGGAGGGGGGTTAGAATGAAAACCTGCAGCCACTGCAACCCACCAGGACCAGAGTTGGCCACCCCTGACACAAAGAGTCAGGACCTCGATTTTATGTCTCATCCAAAGGATGGCACCATGTCCAGTGCAGTGTCCCCGTCCCTGTACTGGGTTATTGGGGTCCAGTGTCACTTCTTGTCCATGTGGTTATTTACACCCGTGGGGGATACACCAAATACTCCACGTGCAAGGCCAATTAGTAATCTGCCATATAATTATCACTGCGATATTTCATATGTCCTTCTTGGTGTACAAAGGGTGTCCTGGATTTTCAATTTTTCTGGAATGTTGGATTCAGAAGTAAATCACTGTGAATTGGGAGTAAAGCAGAAATATTCCTCCATGACGACAGAAAGTTGGTGAGGTTTTGTTTTCACTGGACAAGAGCAGGCAGGCCGCTCATTAATATGGCCTCCTGCTCCCTTAAAGTAAGTTGGGCTCGGTGGTGTCATTTTTCAGGTGGCCACAAGGGGTCCCAGTGCTCTGTCGGCTGTCTTTACTTAATGAAAAGTCCGGTGACCACATCTCAGTCTTTCCAGTACTACATACTCTATGGCTGGGGGCTTAGGTGGGAGGGGGATGCAGGTTATCGTTATCATCAATACCCTCACACCTGTAATGCCCACCATTTGTCATATTTAGATACAATGTTCACCGGCTGTCATATTTAGATACAACGAGAGCGCTTCGTAAGGAGCCACAAGTAGTCCGAGTACCAAGCCCCCAAAAACTGAATCACCAGTGGAGGGCTGAATGGCATTTCAGAAAAGGCCTGTAGCTGTGTGTGTGCGAGAGAGAGAGCTTCATGAATGTAGTCACTGATTTATTGTCCTTGTTTCAGGTTATTTTTGGATACCAGGACATGCTGCCCCATGCACCCAGCAGGCAAGGGGGGTGGGGGGTGGATGTTTGGGACTCGGGAGGAGAGAGCAGGGCTGGGGTTTTAGTCTTGGCAGGAGGTGCAACATACCAAGTTCAGAGGTTGGCCAGGATTAAGGCGTGTCTCTTCAAAACAATTCCGGCAACGCTGAGGATCTCGGAGACATTCCACACATTCCAGAAGGGTTAACTCTTGGAGAGCTGACTATCCCCATTCCATTCTTCATAGTCGCCATTGCCTGCCTTATAACTGCCTTTGGAAGAACATCTCAAAAGTCCTTCATTCTTTTTTTAGTAATGTGTCCACATGCCCCCAACTGGTAGACTCATTCATTCATCGCCAAACCTGCTTCATTCAATTCAGACCTGTAAGGTCTTGACAGCAGAGAGGGCAGGAAACACCACAGGGACCAGCAGCAGTCTGAGATAAACTTCAGTGTGTACATAATGAGCTACACATGGAGCTGACGCTCCTCTAACTGGCCCTTACATCATGGCTTATAGTACTGGAACTGGAACTCCCATAAGTGAATGGCTTACTGTAGTAGTCCCTAACAAGAAGTTAGTGGCCACAGGCACTCTATAACAGTTGGACAGACTGGCACTTTATAAGACACAGACAGATAGACAGACAGACAGGCAAACCGACCAGCACTTTATAACAGACAGACAGGTAGGCAGATAGGCACTATATAACAGTTGGACAGAAAGATAGACTGGCACTTTATAACAGACAGACTGACCAACCAGCACTTTATAACAGATAGACAGACAGGTAGGCAGATAGGCACTCTATAACAGACAGACAGACTGACTGACCAGCACTCTATAACACAGACAGACAGCCAGACTGGCCAGCACTCTATAACAGACTGACAGACTGACTGGCCAGCACTCTATAACAGACTGACAGTCAGACTGGCCAGCACTCTATAACAGACAGACAGACTGACTGACCAGCACTCTATAACACAGACAGACAGCCAGACTGGCCAGCACTCTATAACAGACTGACAGACTGACTGGCCAGCACTCTATAACAGACTGACAGTCAGACTGGCCAGCACTCTATAACAGACAGACAGACTGACTGAACAGCACTCTATAACACAGACAGACAGCCAGACTGGCCAGCACTCTATAACAGACAGACAGACAGACAGACTGACTGACCAGCACTCTATAACAGACAGACAAACAGACAGACCGACTGACCAACCAGCACTTTATAACAGATAGACAGACAGGTAGGCAGATAGGCACTCTATAACAGACAGACAGCCAGACTGGCCAGCACTCTATAACAGACAGACAGACTGGCCCTGTGTGTGTGTGTGTATATATATATATATATATATATATATATATATAGTTATATATATACAGTATAAGTGATAGTCAGTGTACTACTAAGACACAATACCTGAGGAGAGAACATGAAACTGATAGCCATGATTAATGAATGGTAGGCATTAAAGGCACTATATAATGGGTAGATGGCTATGACATATTTTTTTATTATTAAATAAAAATTATTATTATGTTCTCCCTCTGACTTTGAGATGGTGCACATTAAAGTGGGTTCTCTTTATTTCCATATTACAATAGAATTCTACTGCAGCTGGCTCCTCTCCCATAGCGCCCATTACTATGTGCTTTAAATGCATTGTGTATAGAATGAAGGTTTACACTTGGAGGTTCAGCAGGTTATGTCACCATAGTGTCACATTGCTGTCATTTCAGGCATCACCCTACATCAGTGCTGCTTTCCTCTCAAAGCACAGCACAAGCCAAAAGCGCAGAGCAGCATGCGGGCATCACTCCACTGCACACTCATTAAGCTTTGTAGTGAGTGGTGCCGGTAATTAAAGGGAGAAGCGTTGCCAGCTGACGGATTGTTGTATGGCTGCCACCCGGGATTCTTGTTCCTTGTTTGCTAATAAAGTGCAGTCTTGTTGTCCCCGAGGAGACCTCTCTGCTCCCTTTTGAGCTCCACTAACCACTGTGCTGTCTCACAACATTGTGCCTAATATTAAAAATATATTAGGCTAGCCAGTGATTGAGGATCCCACTCTTTTTAATGGTGCCAATCCAGTACCCATTTTAGAAGAGTCTATAGGTGGCATGGGCTGTGCCTGCTGACTGCTATTCTTTCTGGGTGAAAAGAGTTGTATGTCATGATGAAATGGAGATGGTGAAGCCCACGACTGCTTCTTCTGTCTTTCCAGCCCACATGCCCACACTGCCAGTTGTGCCTCTCATCTTGTAGAGTGAAGAAGCAGGTTCATTTGGCAGTTTGGGCACTTGGCTTGTGCCGGGCAGCTGTGCGGGTTTAAAAACAGCTCAAAGGAAAAGGCATGCATCCAGCTTTATGCCACACAATCCTTCAACACTGAGATGTAGCTGGCATCCAAAGGGGGCATTAAAAATGATTATTTGCCATGCTAAAAACTTCACCCACCATTATGTAGGGAGAATAAGAGGAGTTAACATCCAGGGCCACTGACAGATAGGAAGGACACCTAAGGATGAAAGTGGCAGGGAACAGAACAGTCGCGCCAGGCCCATAACAGCAGATGGCATGCTTAGCTATGGAAGCATGTCACAGTGCCAACATTTCAATGAATGAAAGTGAAAGTGAATACCAGCTGCGGGCTGATCTTATAAATTTAAATGACTGTGACTCACACGTGTAATTTAAACAGTTATATTGAAGTGAATGGAACGTGTGCCAGCCTACCCTGAAGCAGCCACGTGCCACGTGCAAGACTCTGACCGCAGCAGGCATCTAGACGGCAGCCCGTGTCAATACCTCCTTCTCCTTAACCTTCACAGATGTTTCGAGGGCACACCTGACTGGGTAAGCACCTGTTCCTTAGGTGTCCTCACCCTGTTGCTCGTGCTTTCCCGGGCATCCAATATAGCAACTCTCCATTCATTCAGTTTGACAGTCCAGCTGAGCACGCACAACTGGCAGGGCATCAAAGGTTGCTGTTAGCATAGTGCCCAGTTAATCTAATATGAAAAGAATGGGTATTTGATCCAGCTCAGATGCCAATGCATTGTTCTTCATCAACAGAACTGGCAGCGTATTCTGCTCTAGTGATACACCATTGCCCATTGTGTTCCCTGATGGCAAAACTGCAGTCACTAAAGCTGTGTCAGGAAAGCCATGGCCAGTGTGCCCAGTATGACCACAAAATGTAAAGAATCAGGCCTTTGGGTCAGTCTGGCGTCCAGAGACAGTGGCATGAGCCATAAATCCAGCTCAGATGCCCAGTTAAGCTATAGTGTCAGTGTAGTGCCTGCTGGAAACAGACCAAGAATGAATCTAGCTCAAATGTCAATGTGATGCCCAGATCAGTTTTGTATGGGGAGCCGCGGCAGTTTACTGAGCTCTAGTGACAGTCCAGTGCCTATTTGACAAAAAGACTGGCACAGCTTGGCTAAAAACAACTTTCAAAAATCAGTCTTGAACACCAATTCAGTGTCCAGAAAAAAAAAGTAGCGGGCAGTAAATCCAGTTCAATGCCCACAACAGCACAGTATGCATATACCTGAAAGTGCACCCATCACCAGTCCAGGGCCCATTTCGCAAAACATATGGTGACATGAGGAAAGAGACCAGTGTGCCCACCAATTTTAAGTGGCAATTGAATTGGCAGGAAATATAGCTTAGATGACAATGTAATGCCCAGTTGTGCAAACAATAAACAGAACTGGCAGTCAGTTCAGGTTTGATGTCAGCCCAATGCCCTGTTCAATCCACTGCTAGCAATTTTATGGATCTGGCATCAGTGTAGTGCAATGTGTTACCCAATTGGAGAAGAACAAATAGTGAATCCAGCTCCGATGCCAATACAATACCCAGTATGACTATGTGTCAAGAAAGCCATTGGGGCTCCTTCATGCCAATGGCAATATGCCAGCATAGTGCCTCACTGTGTACGTAATGACCGAGTTGGACGTTTTTTCTCTCTTTTTACATTTTCTTTTTAGTCTATCTATCTGTCTATCTATCTATTATATAGTGCCCTTCATTTATTTCTATCTATCTATCTATCTATCTATCTATCTATCTATCTATCTATCTATCTATCTATCTATCGACATCTGGCTGCAAGTCCTACTCTAATGACAGTCAAATTACATTTTCACCCAAAAACAAAAACTGTAACTTTTTTTTTTGGCATGGTTAGTAAAAGTAAATAATCAAATTCAGAGCTCAGTCTAATGTCCAGTGCACACAGAAAGCCTGTTTCAGTTGGCAGTGCAACTGCCCAATATTCCCATGGTGAGCAAATCATTTGAGGAATCAACCCAGAGGACAGTCCAGTGTCCAGTACCAAGGAAATGGGCATCGTGACCAACTCTGTTTCATCTAAAAAGTATTAGACATGGCAGTGAATGTGTATTTGGTGGGAGCTGATTGCCCACTACATTTCAATTGCCAAAATAACTGTTAGTGATAGGAGCTCTGCTGTCACTACTATGCCCAGTGTGCCAGGTATAAACAGAATGAGTGGAAACTGGAGAGCTGAGATGTCTATTCAGGAGGGTTTCAACTGGCTTTGTGAATAAAGCAAACTCTGGGGTCAGTTTTGTACCCTATTTGCCCAGGGAAAACAGCTTTCAATTACTAAACTCAAATACAGATGCCAATCCAGCGTCTTTTCCAGTCTCACTATGGTGTCCGTCCAGTTTCCACTTCAGGACTAGTGAAAGAACGCAGCTGAAAGGAAAGTGTATGCAACTGCATATGCATCTATGTGCCAACTACGGACGAGCACCCCACTCAGAACTTCTCATTTAGGTGCCTTTATGATGTCACTGTCACCTTTGATGAGCTACTTATACAAGAAATCTAGGTGGCATGGGCTGTGCCCACTTTTACATAGGAGTGGGTAACTGAGCAGCTTTTTATGGTTCTATGATGGCATTTCTTGGACTATATTACATAACGGTCATACTTATCCTTCATCCAGCTTTCCATTTTGCTGGAATCTTAACACAGATATCAGAAATTCAATGTGACAGAGTGTGGTTTGTGATGTCCACTTTGACTAAAGTGACCTGCGGAGAGGTGTTTGTAAAGGGCAAACTGTCGAATAATGGGGGAGGGTGGTTTATTGGGCTCAAACTTGGACGGGGAAGCCATAAAACTGAAAGGAAGGAAAAGGTGATGGAGTGACAGCCATTAAGTTCCTTTATACCCCACCCCCTGAGCCAAATGGACAATTACAGTGACTTTGTTTGCCTATATCTAACCAGGCCTTTTTTTCCCCCTTCTTTTGTTGCAGGACACGTAAAATTCAGATCAGGAACATTCCGCCCCATCTGCAGTGGGAGGTAAGTGTGGGAATACTTTGGAAAAGGGAGGGATAGACAAGTCACCAGAGCAGCATGTGGGAGGTGCTAAGTGGGGACAACTTCCTGTGGGGTTTTCCTCAGAAGTGATGAACAAACAGCTAGAAGTGGACTTCCTCAGACATATTGATATGGGGGTAAGGTGGGGGGATTGTAGAGATCCCACTAGGAAGGGAAATAAGCGTAAGGATGTTGCCCTCTAGACAGAAGACAGATTGGCAGTCATAAGTGTGGAAGTCTAACTATTAAGAGCCTATTTAACAGAAAGAAGTACCATATTTCCCCAACGATAAGCCGCCCTACATTATAGGCCACCCCATTCTATAAGCCGCAAAAAATGCTCATTTATATTTTAAAACTCTAAGATAAGCCGCCCCATGTTATTAGCCGCGGCATTACTGAATTTTTCCAATCTGAAGTAAAAGCATCTAAATTGGCACACCCCTGTGGGCCTTTGCAACTCTATAGTGACATTATAGTTGAGCGTGAACAATTAAATTGATAATATTTTGCACTTACCGATATCATCCCGCAACGCAAGTCCTATGCTGCAGAATTTAAGCTCCAGCTCGTTGCTTTCGCGAAAGAAAATGGCAATTGTTCAGCTGGATGCCATTTTGAAGTAAATGAAAAACAATTGAGAAATTGGCGGAAAGATAAGGAAGCTTTGCACGCGCTTCCACCGTGCAGGCTGCAAGGCTTACAAGTAAAGCAAATTGGCCAAACTTAAAGAAGCGACTTAAAGAATGGATTCTCAAACAGCCTGAGGACAATCGGATAGTTTTAACAATAGCCATCAAAACGAAGGCACGAGGAATGGCGACCAAAATGTTTTTAGATAGGCTGCCCCATTCAAGCAAGCTGTACCCAATACGCAGGTTTGTAAAATTAATGTACTGTATAAGTTGCGGCCTATCGTTGGGGAAATACGGTAAATGTCTTCCTGGCCTCCTAACAGGGTAAACTTGATGACCACCAGAGGGCACTCTAAACACAGGAGTGAATGACAGTTTTTTACAGTCACTTGGGTTATGTCCAGCTACTTCTACATTTTCTTCACTAGCGTTCTCACATTGTTTATGAAAGCATCTCTGGCCAACAAGAAAACAAATGAAAATGCAAATGTCATAGACTTTAGCCAACAATGGGCAGTGGAAAAAATCCTTGAAGTGATGGGTAACGCTGTCGGCTGATGGTTTTACAGTGAATCCCTCCTTGATCGCGGGGGTTGCTTTCCAGAACCCTCCGCGAAAGGTGAAAATCCGTGAAGTAAAAACCATATGTTTATATGGTTATTTTTATATATTTTAAGCCTTTATAAACTCTCCCACACTCTTATAAACATTTCCAACACATTTATACAGCATAAACCCTGTATATTCTCTTAGATATGAGGTAAGATTTGTTGAAATTATGTATTAATTTCATGTATTAATTTACTGTTTATATACAGTAAAACCTAAATGTTATTTTAAAGATATCGAGCGTCTCCACTATCACGTATGTTACAGCCATTACGATAGACAGGCCACCAGCAATAAATACGTACAGTGCAAGAAAAACTGTATACAGTAAAATGTGTGTACAGTTACACTAAACGTACGTACATGTACTAAGTACGTAGAAAATTAGTTGTGGGTACTCACCAACAGTGACACGACGACTTGTCTGATAACGATGAGTTTAATTTTAACAAAGGAGAACGTTACAGCTCTTCGAAAGGAGCCTCTTCAGGCGACTGTGTAGCACCGCGGTTGTCGTCTGGAGTTTCTTCTTCCACTGAAGGTGTACTAGGTGGTGTTTTGCGGGTAAGGAACATCGTGATGGGCAGTTGCTGGCGCTGCTTTTTCATTTGTATAGGGAGGTTTTTATACACTTCCATGGCGTCATCAAGAGCATTTCTAAATTGCAAATAACGAATCATTTGCGGGTCCCATTCTTCAACCGATATCTATCGATCTTTTACCATTCATAGAATGGTCGCGAGACGCTCGAGAGTTAGGCCAGCGTCTTCTTCCTGTGCTGGGTCCTCTTGTTCCTTATCTTCCTCGCTCGTTGACTTGGTCATCTCGGCCAAATCTTTGTCGCTCAGCGTCTTGGAGTGGGCGTCAAGCAGCTCATTGACGAAACTTAACTCTTTACACAGCGAAACACGTTGATGCTGAATGAGCGAGATTTCCTGGTTAACGCAAAGAGGAACTGAATTCTGCGCTCTGTCGCAATTATTGCCAATTGTTGTCTCGCCAAAAAACTTCAGTATGCTCTACACGAACCACCTTTACTTGAAGACTGGAGGTCTGCACATTCTGAACTCTTTTTCGAAACGATGAGTTTTATGAGAAAAAAAACTAGGACAATACAAAATGTTCAAAAGAGTGAAAATCAGAATAAGTGATGTGCCAAAAAAGGCAATCCAAGGCAAGCAAGTCCAAACCCACAGTCTGAAGGCAAATCCAAGAAACAAGCAAATAAATCCCCCACGATCCACCGAATTCCAGAGAAACAAAAATCCTCGTAAACAGCCACAATGATCAGCTGCTGATGTTCTCTCTCTGACTCCATAAATAGGCAGTGGGTGATCCTAGCAGCAACCTGGAGGGTTCCACCCCAAAACACAATAAAAATGTAACGGGACAGTACATAATTATGGAATAATCACCATAACAAAATTTACATACTGTAGAAAGATGAAGAAAAATTAACTCAAATTATAAAGCACAACAATAAAACCGAAAATATGCAGAAATCCAAGCTGGCACATACTGTACTGTAACAGATGGTCCAATGGGAGTCGTTGCTGCTTCATATTCCAGTGTTGTGGGTTTGAGTCCTACAACTGGTCATTATTAGTAATGGTGTTGTTTTTCCAGGGTCCTCTGGGTATCCACACGCCTCCCCAACGACGTGCAGGTTTTGGTTAAGTGGTGATTCCAAACATATGCTATGTATGCGTTTGAGTGGCCTGTCTCGTACCCAGTGAGGCTCCAGCCCACTCCCCACCTTGAATTGGGGTCAGTGGGTTGAGTACGTTATGTTTTCTTAGAAGTCTGACTGGTGGACGGCAAAAGATTCTGAGGGGCCTGCTGAGGTATAGGAGCAAATGTGTGCCTGGCCTCCTCTAGTGAGCAGTTGTGATGACCACCTGAATAAAGAACTAACTCTGCACAACATGGCTGTTGAAGAATTAGAGGGAATACATGTTTGAGGGGTCTCCTCAGGGAAGTAGAATATGGGAAACGCATAAGATCTCCCTTGGGAGCCATTTTGTAGGTGGTCTGTTAGAGAGCCTCTACATCAGTGCTCTCAAACTCTGGTCCTGGAGGGCCGCACTGGCTGCAGGTTTTCATTCTAACCCTTTTATTAATTAGTGACCTAATTATAATTGACTTGTTCTTGAAGACTCAGACCCCTTAATTGTTTCTTTTTCCTTAATCAGCAGTCAAACAATAATGAGATATAAAATGAGCCAAAATATGACCAGCAAACGGAGACCATCACACAATATCTGAAAATTAAGAAAGATGAAGGTCTCAGGAATGCCGATCTGCTCGGGTCCCCAAAACATTCTAACATTGCTCTTAGATAAGACAAAATCAACAATTTTTGAAATGTCTGCTATCACACAATGAGAGCAGCAACAAGCCATGGAATTAAAGAACGAGTTTAATTAACGATAAGAATCAGCGCCTGATTAAGCAGCTGGTTGGAGTTTGAGGCCCTAACTTAGTTGGTCTTCTATTGGCTCACTGGCTTCACATGTCATTTCTGTTTGGGTGCCGTTTAAGGAAAGAAATGAAGCAATTCAGAGGAACAATCGGGGAACAATCAGATGAACAATCAGGGGAACAAATTAAAAAAAAAAAAAAACAAGTCAATTAAAATTAATTCAAAACAAGTTAATTAACAGCAAAAACAGGTCACTAATTAAGAAAAGGGTTAGAATGAAAACCTGCAGCCGCTGCGGCCCACCAGCACTGGAGTTTGAGACCCCTGTTCTACATCAACTCTGGAAGGGATGCTGCACAGGGGAATGAATGGTTGCATGGCCTCCTGGGGAACAGCATTTGAGGGACACTGCCAGGAGTAAACTGAGCAGGACTCCTCAGTTATGTTATGGAGGGCTGCAGTGACCACAGAGATGCTCTCAGGAAGTAAAAAATCTGCAACGTGATAAAGATTTGTCCTGGAAGAATGAGAGCACTAACAGGCTAGATAATGTTAAATGCCAAGTTTCTGTACTTGCTAGGCCTTTTTGGAATGAAAACCTGCGCCACTGCAGCCCTCAAAGACAATAACTGAAGACACCTGACATAGAGTCTCTACAGAGTGTGGGTTTTAGAGAACTAAACATCTAGAGGGTCCGTTTCATGTAAACGGCCAAATGTGTGAGTGGCTACCACAAGAAGCTCTTACCTTTGCAGTGACTGGTGGGTAGAGAACTAAACATTTGGAGGACATCTTAACAGGTGAAGGAGCGAGGGTGTGGCTGTTGGAAAACTCAACATGTGAAAATCTTTGTTGATGTGGAAGGAATTTACAAATGACCTTCTCTAGAAAGATGTCTGACTGGCATCTTAAAATTAGGATGAAGTACCCACTCAGGGGACTGGTTTGGAGGTAAAGAAGTAATGACCTCTAGAGGCTGGAAACTAAATATATTAGAGAAAATGGCGAATTGGGAGGTAGCTGGAGAAGAGATAAAATGGTTTTCACCACCTGTTTAGTGATAAAGGTGTGAACATGGAACTTCCTGTTGAGGGCAATGCAGGTGGCCACCACCAGAGGACACTCTGAAAAGAGAAGTGAAGTATGAAGGAGCTCTTCAGAGGGCGGCTGGTTCAAATCTGTTTAGCAATAAAAGAGTGAGTGTGTGGGATGTGTGTGTAGCCATCACGAGAGGGGGGCTATGAATGAAGACTTGAATGCATGAAGGACCTCATCAGAATATTTCTTTTGGGAGAACCAGATGGGTGAAGAAGTCAAAGTGGATGGTGGTGTATACATACTTAAGTACCATAAATCTGTGGAAAACACTTTCTTGAGGATGGAAACAGGAGACAATATGTCAAATATAGGCAAAGCCAGAGGAAGGGGTTTTGGGTTTGAATCCTCCCCGAAATATATACTGCTCAAAAAAATTAAAGGAATACTTTTTGATCAGAGTATAGCATCACATCGATGAAACTTGTGGGCTATTGATCTGGTCAGTTAAGTAATAGAGGAAGTTGTTAGTCAGTTTTAGCTGCTTTGATGTTAATGAAATTAACAAGAGGTGCACTAGACAGGCAACAAAGAGACGACTCCCAAAATAGGAATGGTTTAACAGGTGGAGGCCACTGACATTTTCCCCTCTTTATCTGTTTTATCACTCGTTTTTCATTTGGCTACGGTCAGTGTCACTACTGGTAGTATGAGGCCATACCTGGACCCTACAAAGCTGGCACAGGTAGTCCAACTTCTCCAGGATGACACAGCAATACGTGCCTGTCATTGCCAGAAGGTTTGCTGTGTCTCCCAGCACAGTCGCAAGGGCATGTTGGAGAATCCAGGAGACAGACATTTACTCTAGGAGAGCTGGACAGAACCCCTCGTAGAAGTTCCTCAGCAGGACTGGTATCTGCTCTTTTGGGCAAGGAGGAACAGGATGAGAACTGCTAGAGCCCTACAAAATGACCTCCAGCAGGCAGGCCACTGGTGTGAATGTCTCTGACCAAACAATCAGAAACAGACTTCATGGTGCCCAACATCCCTTAGTGGCACCTGTTCTCACTGCTCGCTCGGCACAGTGGCGCTCGATTGGCATTTGCCAAAGAAAACCAGAATTGGCAGGTCCACTGCTGGCACCCTGTGCTTTTCACAGATGAGAGCAGGTTCACTCTGAGCATATGTGACAGACGTAAAAGGGTCTGGAAAAGCCATGGAGAACGTTATGCTGCCTGTAACATCATTCAGCATGACTGTTTTGGTAGCGGGTAAAGTGATGGTCTGGGGAGGCATATCCATGGAGGGACACACAGACCTCTACAGGCTAGACAACGGCACCTTGGCTGCCATTAGGTATTGGGATGAAATCCTTAGATCCATTGTCAGACCCTATGCTAGTGTAGTGGTTCCTGGGTTCCTCCTGGTGTGTGACAATGCCCAGCCTCATGGGGCGAGAGTATGCAGGCAGTTCCTGGAGGATGAAGGAATTGATACCATTGACTGCCCCCACGCTCATTCGCCTGACCTCAATCCAATAGAACACCTCTGGGTGGGACATTATGTCTCAGTCCATCCAACTCGGCCAGGTTGCACCTCAGACTGTCCAAGAGCTCAGTGATGCCCTGGTCCAGATCTGGGAGGAGATCCCCCAGGACACCATCTGTTATCTCATTAGGAGCATGACCCCCAGACGTTGTCAGGCATGCATACAAGCATGCGGGGGCTATACAACAACAACAACAACATCATTTATTTATATAGCACATTTTCATACAAATAATGTAGCTCAAACTACTGAGTATGATTTGGAGTTGCTGCAATGAAATTTCGGCAAAATGGACTCGTCTGCTGTATCATTTTTTCACTTTGATTTTTGGGGTGTCTTTGAATTCAGCCCTATGTAGATTGATCATTTTTATTTCCATCAAATGATGTGGCATCCCTGTGGTGGGTTGGCACCCTGCCCAGGATTGGTTCCTGCCTTGTGCCCTGTGTTGGCTGGGATTGGCTCCAGCAGACCCCCGTGACCCTGTATTCGGATTCAGCGGGTTAGAAAATGGATGGATGGATGTGGCATCCTTTTGTTCCTAACACATTACCATATCAGTCCTTATCAGTAGAGATATCCAGCAGGATTTTTAATCCCATTGAGATCTGATCTGTTTTCAATGTGTTCCTTTAATTTTTTTGAGCACTTTATTTTAAGGGCAATTCCAACTGATCAATCACGATTCATGTAGTTTCTGATCCCTCCTGCAGTCAATCGCTCACTACACCTCTGATGTCATGGTTTGCCTTTTGTGGTGAACTAACACTGTAACTGTCATGGTGTGACTGGCCTCTTCATGAGTGGTAGGTGGAAGGACATCGTACAATAGGGAGTGATTGTGAGCAAAAGAGGATGGAATGATGGAACATGTTGAGGACCTTCTTTGAGGAGTCAATATGTGAAAAGCTTTCTCATGAGTGACCATGGAAGGGGGAGAGTGAATGTGAGCCTAATCTTCTCATCTGGATGGGAACAGAAGTCCAGGTTCTCCTTAGAAGTGGAAATTAAGAGAGTTAAGTGTCTGGTAGACTTCTTTGACTTGTTGGAGGAGCAAATGTGTGCACAGCCTACATTCACACACAAGGAGCCCCTTAATCCTGCACCAGTTAATGTGGTGGTATAGAGTCCACTGCAGAGAGGTTCTGGAAATCACATTTTGCCTTTTGTTCAGTGATATTTTATGTAGCTTTTGCAATTTAGTTTGACGACTTCTCTTCTTCTCCAGGTACTTGACGGTCTGCTGGCTCAATATGGCACTGTGGATAACTGTGAACAAGGTACAGTAGATTCCTGGCATTTGGGCATTGAGTGCCTTACCACCCTGAAGACATTACATCTCACACACACCCGGAGCCTTTGTCATTCCAACTTTAATGATAATGTCACACACATCCAGAGTGGACTCATCCAGTCATGTCTAGCTGGTTACCCCAAAGCAGTTCAGAGCCTCAGGAGTCAGATGGTGCTGTTGTCTATGCGTCATCAGCTCGGCCTGATTTGATTTGAAACTGATTTTTGGCATTCATTTTAGTTAAACACATCCCAGCCTAAAGGGGTCGGCTTTCAGTTTAGCTAACCGGCACATCTTCATCTCTCCATTTACTAAACCTGCCAATGTATTTTCTTGCAATATTGTGCAAAATGCAGGAAGGATACTTTGATGTGACCGCATGAGCCGGGGCAGAATATACTGACTAACATCTCCACGTCCAGTTTAATAGCTGGAAATTAACCCAACACGCACGTCTTTAGTGTGTGGAACAAAAACATGGGGAAAACTGCACATGAACTCATGGAGACCTTGCAAAGTCCACACAGCCAGAGACCCGTACAGGAACTGAGCCCTGATTCCTGAAGCTGTAAATCAATGCTGTGCCCACTGTTTTTCAAAGTCCAGAATGAAATTCCTCTATAAATGATAAATCTAGAATACAGCTGGTCACTCCAAGCCTATGAGCAGCTTTTTCTCACTCTTTGGTTCTTCTCTTGCTTTTCAGTAAACACAGAGAGCGAGACTGCTGTGGTGAATGTCACCTACGGGACAAGAGAGCAGGCCAGACAGTAAGTGCCCTTGGCTTTCCTTTTTTGTGTATCTAACTGTGCATTAATTTCACAGGCGGAGTAGTTTTGGGTTAAAAATTGTGTCCATTTCACATGACTGATTCAATCGACCACGACCAGTAGCAGAAGATTTCAGAAAACTTGTCCGCTGCCTTCTGTTGGGTTATGGGTGCCATCTACTGGCCTCTTGTGGGATTGCACCCAGCATAGTCCTCTAAGAATTTGACAAGCCCTAACTAATTGGATAGTAACATAAGAAATTTGACAAATGAGAACAGACCATTCAGTCCATCAAGCTTGTGTGTTTAGCTAATAGCTAAGCTGGCCCAACATCTCATCCAAATCCTCCTTAAAGGTTGTCAAGGTTTCTTCTTCATCTCCATGTCTTAGTAGTTAGTTCCAGAGACCCACAAATCTGCATAAATAAGTGCTTGCTGGCTTCAGTCCTAAAAGCACTTCCTGTTCATTTCCAAAGGTGTCCTCGAGTACGTGATTCACCATTATGTTGAGGCAATTCTGTTGTATCTGCTTTCTCAGTGTCTTTGAGACTTTTGAAACCCTGGATTAGGTCTCCACATAGTCTCCTCTGCTCAAGACTAAACACGTTTAATTCTCTGAGCCTGTCATAGTTGGACTTGTCTTTAAATCCTGGAATGTACCTGGTCATTCTCTTCTACACACCTTCAAGTGCTGTCTTTTTTTTGATAGCGTGGTGACCAGAATTCCAATCAACTCTCCCGGGTTGGTTTTAATAGACCTTTATATAGTGTGAGCATGACATCCCTCAATTTATATTCAACTAGCTGTCCCCTGCGGCTCTGCCCGTGTATTAGTGAAACAGGACAAACTTTAAAAATCAATAAACAAACAGGTATCGCTAGCTAAGCGGAGGCAAGGTCCGCTCCAAAACGCAGAGGCTTGCGTGTGAGTGAGGAGGGTCCTGCCTGGCTCTCCTGCTCCTGACATCACACTTTCTCCTCCCCTCAACCTGTTGCCTCTATCTCGGATTAGCACGAATATATATTGCTCCTGCAAGTGAGCTGTGATTCTTAGCGCAATGAGAGAAGTCGCAAAATCAACCAAAATGTGCAAGCAAATTATAGAAAAAAACCCAATCTAAATCCATTAAGTAGTTCTCTCGTTCGCTAGCTAAGCGGATGTAAGGAACACCCTGAGGCTGGCGCGTGAATGAGGAAGGCCCCGTTGCCCTCCCCTCGGTTCACTGCGTCTCTCTCGGATTCACGCAAATAAATTGGTACTGCAAGCGAACTATGATAATTAGCGCAATGAAAAAGAGGTCGCAAAATCAACTGGAATGTTGAAGCAAATTATAGAAAAAAACCGGATTTAAATCCGTTAAGTAGTTCTCTTGTGAAAAGTGGACAGACCTACAGAAAGACAGACAGATTTTATATATATATTGTGAACTGGGACCCGGACACAGGCAGACGGACAACATGGTTCCACCACACACCGTTTATTTACAATACTATATACAAGTTGGCTCACGTGCACAAACCCCAGTGCCTCCAGCACCGATTCCCCAAAGTCCAGGCCACACACTCAGTCACTGTGCCTCTCTCTCGACCGCCTCCCATCCTCTCTCCAGCTCAGTCCTCTTCCACCCGACATCCACTTCTGACTGGAGGGAGGCGGCCCCTTAAATGGGAACCCGGATGGGCTCCAGCTGCTTTCCGGCAATCAGTCCTAGCCACACCCCAGTGTGGCGGAAGTGCCTGCTGCGCACCCGGAAGCCGTCCGGTGTCCCCTGTCGTCTTCCCCAGCACTTCCTGGTGTGGCGGAAGTGCTGGGCTCCAGGGTTCCTCAGGCACCTGGGCGC
This sequence comes from Polypterus senegalus, assembly GCF_016835505.1. NCBI lineage: Eukaryota > Metazoa > Chordata > Cladistia > Polypteriformes > Polypteridae > Polypterus > Polypterus senegalus. The sequence continues at coordinate 13,147,631 of NC_053170.1, read as the reverse complement.
CGCCTGGCGGTGGCCACGGGCCCCTACAGGGTTGGGCTTCCAAGCCCTCTACCCGTGGCCCCCAATACAACCAGGGCGATCGCTCCCTCGCGGTCTGGAGGAGGCACAAGTCCTCCTCTGGTCCTCCTGGGTGTCCTGGCCAGGCTCCAGCCCCGGCCGGGGACCACACGGGATATTCCGGCACCGGGGTGCCGCCTGCCGGTGGCCACGGGTCCCTACAGGGCTGGGCTTCCAAGCCCTGTACCCGAGGCCCCCAACATAATCAGGACGGACGCCCCTCGCGGTCTGGAGGAGGCACAAGCCCTCCTCTGGTCCTCCTGGGTGTCCCGGCCGGGGACCACAGTATATACAGTATATAAATATATACATAAATATATATACATACATATACTAGCCGTGTAAGCCTGTGCTGTAAAAAGCTCCTAGAAACTATTGAAATCGTCAGAAAAAAAACTGAAATGCAGAGTCGGAGGTTTTGTTTTGTGGACGTGCTCGCCCCCCTTGTCTATCAGCGGGTAAGCGAGTTTGTCTCTGACTCGCTAACTTGGGGCCACCTTGCCGGCTCATTGAGCTGCATTGCTGTAGCCTCGCACTTCCGGGGCTGCCTTACACTCAAGTGTCACAAAGAATATCTGGTCTACAGGTTCTGTGTATGGATATATATAATGGATATATATAATGTAAAAGGCACTATATAGCGCCTGACCCGACACAGATTGGACACGGGACGCACGTGTAAAATAAAAGGATTTTTTATTCCTCTTCAGCTGGAGGGCACGTCTTCTTCATACTCCCCAGCCACAACACAGTCCCAAACACCAGTACAGCACCAGTAAAACACAAACACTCTTCTCTGGCACCACCACTCCTCCCTCACAACCTTGTCTTCCTCCACCCAACTCTGGCCGATGAGTGGTGGTTGCTGGCTCCCTTTTATAGGTCACCTTGAAGTGCTCCAGGTGTTTGATCACCAAGATCTGGCGGCACTTCCAGGTGTGATGAAGCTGTTGTCCACACGGGCTCAGGAGTCCAAAACACAGCACCCCTGCCGGTACCTGCGGGACCCAACAGGGCTGCCCCCAACTCCAATTCCCAGGGAGCCCTGTGGGAAACTGAGGCACTACACCAGCCCAGGGGCGGCCATCTAGCGTCCAGGGGAAGGTATTGCACTGTCCAAGGCTGCTCCCCCTAAATAGTGTGTGCAGGGGCGTACCGACTGGGCACGGACGCCAGGCGCCTGTCACAATATATATATATATATATATATCTCTATCTTGTTTTTTATCTCAGGTGTGTAACTTGGAGAGTTACCAAAACCGGAGTCAATTCCTTGATAAATAAATATCATTCTAATTCTGATCCTGATGAGGAAAATGTATTTATGCAAAGTATCAAACAAGGGCATCCGGTGTAAAATTTTGCCAAATCAATATGCGGACATATGATCCATTGTGGCAACCCCTAACGGGAGTAGCCAAAAGAAGAAGAAGATCAAACAAGAGTTTAAACAAGAAAGTTTAGGAAATCAGAAAGAGAGCACTTGATATATATTTGTCCACACTGTATATATTATATTGCCAGATAAGTTGCTAATAATAGCAGCTAATAAAAACAGTTGAAAAAAAGCAAAAAGTTAATAAATCTCCAAATACAGCTGTGCAAGGCCGTGCTGTAAAAAGCCTGGTGTCCTAGAAACTATTGAAATCGTCAGAAAAAAAATTGAAATTTAGAGATGTCAGGTAATTTAAAGGAACTACTCTGGGCATCTGTCTCCTAGGAGGTTTTGTTTTACCAACGTGCTCGCCTCACTTGTGCATTAGCGGTGGGAGGAAAAGTTTTGTTGATGTGCTCGCCTCATTTCTGTATATGCGGCTAAGCGAGTGGCACTTTCTTTGGAGGTTTCGTTTTGCCAACGTGCTGGCCTTGCTTGTGCACCCTCAGAGGTGGTACCCTTACCCCAACACCACCTCTCAAAATTATAGAAAAAAAACAGATCTAAATCCATTAAGTAGCTCTCTCATGAAAAGCGGACAGACATAAAGACAGACAGACGTTGGAATTAATATATATACCATTAACGGCGCACTGCACGTTACGCTTGACTTGAGCATTCCTAGTTTTCAGACTCTTTCTCTGCACGTTTAGCAGTCGTTTGCTCAGAGGTTGATGCGCTTGCTGCTTCATGAGCAGCTCTTGTTTTCTCCACCCTAGCGGCCCGCTTCTTCTCTTCTTTCGTTGGCATCTTTTGCCGTTAAAACTGATTAAGTCAGTGTTTGTATTGCAATTACTTAGTATGTTTTCCTTAAATTTTCACTTAAGCTGGCACTTAAGTCTTATATCTTCATTTAAGATATGAAGAGATAGGAGTAGAGACGGCAAAGGTGGTCGGGATGAGAACGGCACCCGAACGCATGTGTTGCACGGCCACCCTGCTGGTTGATTCTACAAAAAAATAAAATAAAATGAGGAATAACCTTGGAGGTCAATAATCACCCCAAAAGCGGATAGTAGACATCATCACATAGTATATGCATATCAGATTTCAGGTTAATAGGTCAAACGGTTTGCGATTCACAGGTGATTTAAATCCTGGACAGACAAATGGACAGACACAGTAGAGTATTATATATAAAGATAGAGATCATTTTTACAATATAACCTAACATTTTATTTGCCTTTTTAATCACTTCTGCACATTGATCAATGTACTAGTTTTCTTTTATACGTCCTGATGTTTGCATGGGAAGTTGTATATGCACATTTTGAACCTCTTTTTGTGCATACGCAAGCTTTATAAATGAGGCCACACCTGCAGTTTGAGGTCATTTCATATCAAAGACCCAGAGAGAGACAATGTCGGGGGGAGCATGCTCCTAATGAGACGACGGATGGTGTCCTGAGGGATCTGCTTCCAGATCCTGGACCAGGGCATCACTGAGCTCCTGGACAGTCTGAGGTGCAACCTGGCAGTGTTGGATGAACCCAAACATTATGTCCCACCCAGAGGTGTTCTATTGGATTGATGTCAGGCGAGTGAGCGTGGGGGCCAGTCAATGGTATCAATTCCTGCATACTCTCGCCACATGAGGTCGGACATTGTCGTACTCCAGGAGGAATCCAGGAGCCACTGCACCAGCATAGGTTCTGACAATGGGTCCAAGGATTTCATCCCAATACCTAATGGCAGTCAAGGTTCCGTTGTCTAGCCTGTAGAGGTCTGTGCGTCCCTCCATGGATATGCCTCCCCAGACCATCACTGACAACACCACCAAACCTGGTCATGCTGAACGATGTGACAAGCAGCATAACATTCTCCACAGCTTCTCCAGACCTTTTCACATCTGTCACATATGCTCAGGGTGAACCTGTTCTCTCATCTGTGAAAAGCACAGGGCGCCAGGGGTGGACCTGCCAATTCTGGTATTCTATGGTAAATGCCAATTGAGCTCCGTGGTGCCCACTAGAGGACATTGGGCACTTAGGCCACCCTCATTTGGTTATAAGGCAGCAGTTCTTGCCACTGCAACATCCAAGAACACATATCAGTTATCTGTCAGTTGACATTTGAGGATGAGTTTGCAACTCATTGACAGCAACATGTAAATTGAATGATTCTGATTGTTTGGTCAGAGACATTCTCATCAGTGGCCTGCCTGCTGGAGGTCATTTTATAGGCTCTGCCAGTGCTCATCCTGTTCCTCCTTGCCAAAAGAAGCAGATGCCAGTCCTGCTGATGGGTTAAGGACATTCTACGAGGGGCCCTGTCCAGCTCTCCTAGAGTAACTGCCTGTCTCCTGGAATCTCCTTCATGCCCTTGTGCCATCGTGGAGAAGTTGGACTACCTGTGCCAGCTCTGTAGGGTCCAAGTATCGCCTCATGATACCAGTAGTGCAACACTAGAGAAAAAACAGATGAGGAGGGAAAAATGTCAATGGCCTCCACCTGTTATACCATTCATTCCTGTTTCGGGGGTTGTCTCATTGTTGCCCCTCTAGTGCACCAAAGCAGCTGAAACTGATTAACAACCCGCCTCTGCTACTTAACTGACCACATCAATAGCCCAGAAGTTTCATGGACTTGACGCTATACTCTGATTAAAAAGTGGTCCTTTCATTTTTTTGAGCAGTATATTATAGAAGTAATAAGAGCAGCTCACTACTCAAAAGGAGAAACAACTGGACTCGAACCTGCAACCTTTTGGTTATAAGGCAGCAGTTCTTACCACTGCAACATCCAAGAACACATATCAGTTATCTGTCAGTTGACATTTGAGGATGAATTTGCAACTCATTGACAGCAACATGTAAATTGAATGATTTTTTTTTTTTTTGGTTATATTCTAGAATAAAGGCGCACGTTTATTTGATATTTGGACTAGTCTTCACGTATTATACACATCACGTCATTATTACTATAACATAGAAAACGTTTCCGTTTTAGGTGTGTGTTCAGCATTTCTTGCCTTGTTTTTCATGTCATCCTACATTTACCCAGATCATTGTAGACACAGAACACACATGAAATGTATATATTCCAAATAATGATGTATTATTTACTATCTACAACTCCAGGCACCTCATGCCCAGTTAAACAGACCTGAGCTCTGAGAATCTTGAGGTGCATTGAGGTGGGATGGGATAGCAGGCTGCTTGGGCTGATGGACACATTTGCAAAACAAAAGACGCTGATGAGGAGGTGCGATGGAATTTAAGGGGGCCCGGGATTACGACGTTTTCCATAGGCTTCAGGGATTCTAATGTTTAGATAGCAAATAATAATCCTTTGCCTTCTAATGTTAGGTTTTGACATAAGTGAACATCACACACTGATTCAAAGCTTCTCCATCGTTGGCGTGATGTTTTGCAAGGTGTACTTGTCCCCATATGCAAAACCACAACTGCTAAAACTATCTCCACCTATTTTCGCACAGACTCCCCGCTAGTACAAGGGCGGACCATAAGCACAGTAAAAATAATACTGTAAAATAAGCGAGATAAAGAAAAAGAACATAAGCCAGGGAACACACCTCAGCTGTAAAATCACAGCATGAGACAGGAGGAAATCCAATGAAGTGCTTTGACCAGAATCTAGCAGAATCATCCAGCAACAAAGTATGTGCTTTGACTGCATAAGGAAGTCTTGTAGGGCATAGAGAAATGGCATTGCACAAAAGACCATAAAGCATGGATTGACAACAAGCTAAAAGGAGTGATGTTATCCTCGTTGGTGTGTCAGAAGAAGAGTCAATGAAAAGTGCACTAATATTTGCCTGCAGCCTTCTATGAAGCACATTGATAGCTCTGTCATGATCTGAGGTGAGTTATAGCCATCAGGGTAAGGATCTGGTCCAAAATCAATGAAATGATGACTGCTGAGAAGGAGAAATAGAGTTTGATGCATTGTGCTGTACCTTCGGGAAAAAGGGCCTATTGGCAAAAACGTCATCTTCCAGCACAGTAATGACCCCAAACACAATTAAGACCTACATGGAATAAAAGGCTGCAGATGGAGTACTATAAGGATTAGAACAGCTACCCCAGAGCCATGACCTCAACATAAATGACAGTGTGGGATCAAGGACAGAGAAAAGAACGAAAAGCAGAGTCAAAAAAATAGTTATGCCAAGTCCTATGACAAATTTCTAAGAATTTAGCATGGGACAATTAATGACAAATACTGTATGGGTTCTGTCCGGTGTGAATTTTTGTGTGGGCATAAGAGCTGGTGATTTGTGTAAATCGTTTCCCACATTCAGAACAGCAATATGACTTCTTTCAGCGATTAATTTTTCAACAATGGTTTAGTTTGCTTACTTTTTTCATAGCACAGGAGTGGACCTTACTCTTGGGTCGTGAAGTGTGATTGGTTTTCTGGAGTGATTCCTCTCTCCAGTGTAAAGTTGTGTGTGGGCATGAAGACTGACAATGTGTGCAAATCGTTTCCCACTTTCAGAATGGCAATGTGGCTTCTTTTGGGGGGATTCATTTCCCAACAATGGTTTAGTTTGCTTACTTTTTCAGCACAGGAGTGACCCTCATTTTTGAGTCCTGAAGTGTGGTTGATTTTATGGAGTGATTTTTGCCATGTTAGTGTTTCATTGTCTTGGGTTTGCTGCTACAACTCAGCATACTACTGGCATTGTCCCTAAAAGTGCTTTCTTCTGTAAGTCATACAGAGTAGTGGTAATTGGTAGGGCATCCAGATGAGCTTGGAAACTTTTTTTTGGTAAGGTCTGTTGATCGCATGGCACACAGTCTGGGTGCTTTTATTCCATATCTGGTTAATATCAGATTGATATTTGGCTTTCCAATCTGAGTCCAGAGTACACAATAATCGCTTGGGACTGAAACTTCAGTGATCCATGTTTTACCTGACTGTTTTTCTTTGACAACCATGTCTGGTTTCCTGACATCTATCTTTCCGCCTGTTGGTATTGTTATGCCCCAAGATGCTAACACCTTATTATTTTTGGTTATTCATTCTCAAGTGTCATTCCAATGCATCTCTGGTACAGGCAAGTTGGACATTTTACATATATGTCCAGTGAATCAGTCTAGCAAGTTTATTGTATCTTTGTTTGTTTAAGCCTTCTGTCATCAGAAACGTGCAACCAGCAACTAGAGTGACTGTTTTATCTCTGCTTGGCAGAATCGGTACCTTCATGTTTTCCCCTTCTTTTCATTCATTGCCCTGACCCATCTTGTGTACAGGTCATTGTCTTGTGCAGCCTTTATTAGGCGCTCGTCCCTGGGTGTTAACTGACTGCCTCTAAGCCAGAGGTGCCCAATGCGTCGATCGCGATCGACCAGTAGATCGGAAAGGTAGTGCAGGTAGATCGCGTTGCATTCAAAAAAAACTTTTTTTAAACATTAGTCTATCATATATCCTCCCTATGGCATTTGCCACTTGATTGACATACAGGGCGGCCAGTCTGAGATCTCTTTTCTTCAAACACACTGGTCATCCTGCACGCACGATCAAACGCACAAGCTACTGCAAAACTCCAGCTGTGATCTAGTTAGCCTTCCATTTTATATCGACTAAAGAAGGGACTTAAAAAAAAATTGTTTGGGGAGGGTATGGGCTGAATGTGGGATTGGAAGAGGATTTTTTTTCTCCCAATGTCACAATCGAAGTGAGTTTGTCCGAGGTTCAATCACCAATGAGGGGTGCAGTGAGTGTGTACGCCTGATGAGCCCAAAATAGGGTGAAACAAGTGTCACGTACTCTTTGCATTATTTGACGGTTAACTATGTAACATTCTATGATCTGCTTCTGGCAACTGAGAGGGCACCCGTGGCGGATGTTTGCCGACATGCAGACCAACCACACACGTTACCTGGTAGGTAACCACCCATACAATCAGATTGTGATTCAGACTTCGAAAGCTATGTATATATATACTAATAAAAGGCAAAGCACTGACTGACTGACTGACTGACTGACTGACTCACTCACTCACTCACTCACTCACTCACTCACTCACTCACTCACTCACTAATTCTCCAACTTCTCGTGTAGGTAGAAGGCTGAAATTTGGCAGGCTCATTCCTAACAGCTTACTTACAAAAGTTGGGCAGGTTTCATTTCGAACTTCTACACGTAATGGTCATAACTGGAAGCTATTTTTCTACATATACTGTAATGTAGTTGAGCTCGAAAGCTGTGGGGGCGGAGTTTCATGTGACATCATCACGCCTCCCACGTAATCAGGTGAACTGACTGTCAACGCACTACATAGAAAACCAGGAAGAGCTCCAAAAAGCGCTGAAGAAAACATGCATTATATAATTGAGAAGGCAGCGAAACAATAAGAAGCAAGCGAGTGACATATACAACCATATTCATGAGTGCTGCTACCTCGGAAAGAAAGCAAGGTGTAAACCTAAACTTTAAATTAAGTTCATAGACAGGCTACCGCTGGCGTTTCACATGCCCACGGGTAATGCGGGATACAAGTTTAATGAGAGGACGCAGGATATAAACGAGAGTTTTGATCACTTTGTAACTAAGTTAAAATTGTAGGTGAAGGGGTGTGCTTATGCAAATTCCGAGAGACTGTGTTTGTGGGGGATTGACAGTTAAGGCGGGTGGGGGAGTCACGTCATCATCTCCCCTCCCATTCACCTCATTTCGCTCTGAGCTGAGCTCTGCAGCTAACGCAGTGTTACGACTTTGTGACGCTGCCACCAAATACTCACAGAAAAATCCACAAGTTAATACACACGCTGTGTCTAGAGTTTCTCCACACTGAATCCTCCAGGCACTACTTACAAAAGGTTACATTGACAATCGTGTTATTTTTAAAATGTTTCCTTTTATTAGCACAAGCACAGCTGAGAAGCTTCGATGCATGTGCTCCATAACGCGTTAAAAATCACGCATTTAATCACAAGCAAAGGGGAACTTCTGTCAATGCATGATTTAATGGTACAACGATTACATTGATCAGTGCTTCCCGATTCATTTTAGCCTCGCACCCCCTTGGTTTGAGAAGAAGTATGAAAAAATATGAGGTCAACACAGAAAAACAGATCACCAATTCAAGCTTTATGAATAATCGATTTGCCATCACTAATTGTTTTGGTAAAGCCATACTCGGTGTAATCCTCCTTCCATTTTATAATTTTTCTGCCACTAGCCATGATTAAATGAACGGTAAAAAAGTAAGAGCGAAGCGAGGGGGACTTATTTAGGCAGGCAGGCGACAGCTCAATAGGTCGAATTTGGATACAAGTAGCTTCTATTTAGTCGCCAGAAATATCTTTGTTAGGAATGGAAGTTGAATTTAGTCTTTAAATTTCTATGGTAAAGAAAAAGTTATACAATGATGACTACATTTAACTATATAAAGTCAAAACTTGTATATATAAAGTCATTCCCAAATGTATAAAGTCAAAACCTGAGTATATAAACACGGCATTGGAATATTTCGGAATATATAAAGTCAGCGTCGGAATATATAAAGTCAGCGTCGGAATATATAAGTCAAATCTTGCAAATATAAAGTCAGCTTCGGAATACAGGCTATAAAGTAAGCGCAGCAATATATAAAGTCAAAACTTCAATATACAAAGTCAGCGCTGGAATATCCATCCATTTCCCAACACGTTGAATCCGACCACAGGGTCACGGGGGTCTGCTGGAGACAATCCCAGCCAACACTGGGCGCAAGGCAGGAACCAATCCTGGGCAGGGCACATGCATCATTTTCAAAACATTAACCGAACAGTGTTTTTTTAATTTATTTTTCTGAATACGTTTTTGTTAACTTAGTTCAGTTCAGAGTCGTTTCAATCAATAGATTTTGACTTTCACTTTATATATTCAGGAGTGAGTTTATATACTCTGATGTTGACTTTATATAATCAGGAATGATTTTATAAATTCCGACGCTGACTTTATATATTCAGGTTTTGATTTTATATTTTTCAGCGATGACTTTATATATTCAACTTTTGACTTTATATATTCGGGAATGACTTTATATATGGGCAGCACTGTGGTGCAGTGGTAGCGCTGCTGCCTCGCAGTTAGGAAACCCGGGTTCACCTCCCAGGTCCTCCCTGCATGGAGTTTGCATGTTCTCCCCGTGTCTGCGTGGGTTTCCTCCGGGCACTCCGGTTTCCCCCCACAGTCCAAAGACATGCAGGTTAGGTGGACTGGCGATTCTAAATTGTCCCTAGTGTGTGCTTGGTGTGTGTGTCCTGCGGTGGGTTGGCACCCTGCCCAGAATTGGTTCCTGCCCTGTGTTGGCTGGGATTGGCTCCAGCAGACCCCCGTGACCCTATTCGGATTCAGCGGGTTGGACAGTGGATGGATGGATGGACTTTATATATTCAAGTTTTGACTTTATATATTCTGACGCCGACTTTATATATTCACAAAATCTATTTATTTGCCTGTTTGGCACCCCATAGTATATGTGTGTGTATATATGTACACATGTAAGTGTATATGTATATATATATATATATATATATATATATATATATATATATATATATATATATATATATATATATGCCAGCAACACTCATGACAATCACAAAACAATTACATTGTCAATCATGTTACGTTATTATTAAAATGTTTCCTTTTCTTTTACTCCGCCAAGTGGGTATTTTGCTATATATATATATATATATATATATATATATATATATATATATATATATATATGATATGATATGATATGATATGATAACAACACTCATATCAAAGACAAAACAATTACATTAACATTCATGTTACTTTATTTTTAAAATTTTTCCTTTTCTTTTTACTTCTCCGCTACGAAGCGCGGGTATTCTGCCAGTATATATATAATTTTTAATGTAGGTAGATCATTTCGACCTGGTCATTTTAAAAGTAGCTCGCAAGCCAAAAGAGTGTGGGCACTCCTGCTCTAAGCCATCCATGGGTTAGCTCTTGATCTACAGTATGTATGGCTGGAGCGGGAGGTCTGCATACTTTCCACTAAATCTGTAGTCTTTTCAATTGCTCTTCCACTTCTGTTGGTCAGTCCTTTTGTTTTCTTGCTTTTGTTGTCTAGCCATCTGCACTGCTCTTGTTTGTGTAAAGGGTGGGGGTGTCTCTTGGGTTTAATTTACTAAGATTTTCTTGGTGTGCTACCTAAACAGTGAACCTCACTCTTTAGTCAGGACAGTCTAATTGTATGGTTTATTTCTTACTCTCTTAAGTCTGCAGCAAGGGTTCGGCGTGACACCTGCATTATTCCTAATAAGGTTTGTTTTCGTATTTCACAAGGAGTTACTGCAGCGTTTCTCAAAGTATTTACGACCCGAGTTTTCATAACAGTTTTAATCGCGCCCCCCCCCAACACTTTTTTGAAATGTAGATGCATATTTTATTATACTTACTTAACTTTTATCGACATTTATCTAACTCTATATTTATTGTTCTAGTATCAGAATGTAGTTTAAGTTAATTTGTTTTGGTTTCAACAGATGTTTTTTTCATATTTTTGATTCTTGTTTTCTTTTTTTCACATCTTTGCGTCCCCCTTTTTGTTACTTCGCGCCCCCCTAGTGGGTCCCGCCCCACAGGTTGAGAACCACTGAGTTACTGTAATTGGTAAGATGTCAAAATGGGATGAAAGATTCCCCTTTATTAGTCCTGTTGATCCCAGAACAACCGGCACTATTTCTGGTTTTTTTTTTTGTCCCTCACTTGGCATATCTCAGATTGCATTTCTTGGTATATTGTCATTTTATGAGTAGTCACTAGGAACTGATCCTTCTATTAACCAGGCTTTCTTAGTCTGTTTTTCCTGGATGACTATATTTTTGATTTTCTGGCATCTGTTTTTCTGTCAATCGGTATTGGTGTGTCTCATGTGACTAACAACTCCTCATTTTCCATTATGCAGTTTGGGTTGTAGTCCCAGTGTCCTTCTAGTGCTGGTAAGTTGTATTTCTTGCAGAGTTTCCAGTGTGATTTCCTTTGTGGTTCTGAAGACTGCTACTTATTGAAAACTGAGCAAAGCTCAGAACCAGAATATGGCTTCCCCCCGCTGTGCGAACTGTTTTGTGGTTCTGAAGATGGCTCTTTTTTAAGAACTGTTTCCTACATTCAAAAGAGGAATACAGCTTCTATATTGTGTGAAGTCGCAGAATCGCTTATCGCATTCTGAACAGCAATATTGCAAATTTACTAAAAACCATAAAGGTGAAATCTCTCGTGCTTTGAAGTATTTTCAGTGAGTCGTACAAAATCAGTTCAGCAGAGTACAAGAGGAGAGCACAGTTCATGATGCTGCCAGCAGCTTTCGTTTCACGGGTAGATGTTTCAAATGCAGGTGCACAGTGTGGTCGGTCTGATGTTGTGTTCACATGCTATCAGACAGACAGTTAAAAAAAAGGTTTATCGAGTTGTAAATTTTATGTGATTGCCCTATGAAATTGTAGCTACAGGTCAGACAATTTGGAGAAAACAAACCTACCCAAATTCTTCCAGTTGTGACATACCACTAGCTTTGACCGAATAAATACTCTATGTGATTCTTCTGGCCACATCTTCAGTGGTTTTCTTGGATTCCACAAGTGTTTTGGGTCTTTCTCCTCCATTTGACCCAGCTGTGGTTGATCAGGCCTCAGCTTGGCACCAGATAGTAAGTAGGCTTACTTCACCCCTCATGGCTGTCCTATGTTGAGCCACAGCCATCTAGAGTGTTCGGTGGTGCTGCTGATGGCTCTTCTCCTCTTTCTCCTTCGATGTCCATTAATCCATGGGCTCTGCCCAAGGAATCGGCCTGTGAAACCACTGCATCCTGTCTCTACAGGCAGGCACCTTGCTCTCCAAGTCTTCAATCGTGGACCAGCCCTCAGACTTGGGGAGTTTTCTCTTGAAAGCTTCATCCATATAGAGGGACTGCCAGCTCTTGCTTGGTGGCTTCATATTAGCCAACTGTATAAAAAAAATAACTTGATCAGCTAGAAATGCAAATTTTGTGGTGAAATTGCATTTGGAGCATGTGATATATATTAAATATTTTCTATCCCCCGTGGTTACGTCCATGTAGTAGTGAAACAGGACAGTGAGGAGGGCCCTGCCCAACTTCCTACTCCTGACGTCACACTTCCCCATCCCCTCGGCCCACAGCCTCTGTGTCAGATTAGCATGAATATATTGCTCCTGCAAGCAAATTATGATCCTTAGCGCGATCAGAGAAGTCACAAAATCAACCGGAATGTTCAAGCAAATTCTAGAAAAACACCCGATCTAAATCTGTTAAGTAGTTCTCTCGATCGCTAGCTAAGCACAAGTAAGGTACAAGCCCTGAGGCTGGAACATGAATGCGGAGGTCCCAACCCCTTCCCCTCGTCCCACTGCATGTCTCTCAGATTCATGTAAATAAATCGATAGCGCAAGTGAACTATGATACTTAGTGCGATGAGAGAAGTCACAAAATCAACCGGAATGTTCAAGCAAATTCTAGAAAAACACCCGATCTAAATCTGTTAAGTAGTTCTCTCGATCGCTAGCTAAGCACAAGTAAGTACAAGCCCTGAGGCTGGAACATGAATGCGGAGGTCCCAACCCCTTCCCCTCGTCCCACTGCATGTCTCTCAGATTCATGTAAATAAATCGATAGCGCAAGTGAACTATGATACTTAGTGCGATGAGAGAAGTCACAAAATCAACCGGAATGTTCAAGCAAATTATAGAAAAACACCCGATCTAAATCCATTAAGTAGTTCTCTCGTGAAAAGCAGACAGACAGACATTGGATTTTATATTTTGTCACAATAACAGTCTACAGAAATCAAAAAGGGTTGGGGCAGCAACCCGTATATTATGCCCTGGCTGCAAATGGGTATTTTGGTTGAGTTGTTCAAGGGTTGGAGTCCAAAACAGAACTGTTTTAAGATTGCAAATATACCCGGGCAGGAAGTGACGTCATCGTGGGGGACCAGAAGTGATGTCACGATTAGCGCCGGAAACCTGAAATAGCATTGTCTGGACCTGGAAGTGACGTCATCAACAGCGCCAGTAGTGGAAGTGATGTTATCACAAGCACCGGGACCTAGTGGGATTTCCCGTGGATGGTCTGCAGAGAATTGAGAGAGAAAGTCAGTGCTGCATGCCGCCCCCTCGTCTGGCATGGTACTGTTATTATTCAGGCCCTTTTTCTGGCTCCCAATCGCACGTGTGTGACAATATATAGAAATATTTTAATTTGCTCGCTATTTTCAGAAAAAAAAGTGTATCTATAATTCTTTTTATGCCAACCAAATAACAAATCAACAGAGTCCTTGCAATTCCTCAAAAAGTGAAACAAAAATTCACCCGAGGGCAGTGAAAAGAAAAGGTAAAATTTCACGAGTTGGACCTCTGAAAACCCCACTACCATGTGAACACAGCATGGTTCATGATCCTGATTCAGTTATCTTCTAGTTCCTTCCTGAATCATTACCGGGGAAAAAGAACTCTGTCACTAGTGATTCCTTTGTTCATCATACAAATACAATACAGTAAAAACATATTTATATTAGAAGGTATTGATTGTTTGTTTTGTATAATTCATTATTGAATCAGTAAAGCCCAGAGAATCACACGTAAAGTTTTTCTGTCCAATACACAGGTAAATTTGAAAAAGGAAATGTACATGCCAGAGGTTATAGGTCACAGCGATGACGATAAATGCCACGGACTCCCACAGAACTCTGGGAGAGTTGCCTAGGCAACAACTTGCCATTTCTAACACAAAATTGAGAATCCTGCAAGCAAACCAAAATGGCATTGCAGGAAAATGATAAACATTATTAAGATTTAAAAGAAGACAGACAGAGAGAAACTCATTTGAAAATCAGATTCCCTGAGTATAAATAAATCACCAAAAGATACAAAGGGACAGGCACAAAAAATTAATATAATGTACCAATTATAACTGTGAGCAGAGATGACCAAAATAACGTTTGCCATTCACAGAAAGATCTCTAAGGAAACTCTGGATCTCCATCTATCCTCAAATGGCATTTTCTTGGAATTTGACACCTTGTATAACTCTTATTACTCTCTCTCTCTCTCTCTGCCAGGGCAATCCAGAAGCTGAATGGCTACCAGTTTGAGAACAATGCCCTTCGAGTCTCCTACATTCCAGATGAACAGTCAGCCCAGCAAGGACAGCAGAGCCCAGACAATGGCCGGCGAGCAGGATATGGACCCCGTGGGGTACCCCGCCAGAGCTCACCAGGGACTGTGGCTACTCCAAAGCACCAGCATTCCGACATCCCCCTGCGCCTCCTTGTACCAACGCAATATGTGGGTGCCATCATTGGAAAAGAGGGGGCAACCATCCGCAATATCACAAAACAGACTCAGTCTAAGTAAGTAGGCTATTAGTAAGGGGAAGGGTTGTGTGGAGTTGGATCTTAAACTATAAGTTCAGAAGATCATGGGTTCAAAATGTAACCCTCGTCCAGGTGTCCTCCTTTTGGAGTCTGCTTATTGGTCTCATCTAAAATCCACCCAGTCAGACCATTTATCTACAAACAACAAATGGAATCTTTTGTATTTGTATGCAGTAACTTCAAAGACACTATATAAGGACAGGGTGATTGTTTGTGCCTCACAATCACGTACCATCATTACAAACACAAACAAACAACTTTAATAATAATAATACATTTTGTTTATATAGCGCCCTTCCCATGCTCAAGGCACTTACAGAATTTAAGAAAGAACGGCAGTGTATACATTATATAGCATTGTACAAACCAGATAAATAAATAAAGAAAATTAAGACAGTAAATTCAGAGAAAAAACCTAACAGGCAACATAACTGATGGTCTAGAACACACACATACAGGTTACATGAACATCTTGACAGAGAGGTAAACTGAGAGAAGCGTAATAAAGTCAGGTAGAGGTAAAAGCCTTCCTGAACAGATGAGTTTTGAGTTGTTTTTTAAAAGAATGCATGGAGTCCGCTGGCCTGATTAATTTCGGTAGGTCATTCCAGGGTCTGGGCACTCGCTCTACAGCTGAAGGCCCTGCTGTCACCCATGGAGTGAGGATTAGCGTGGGGCACAGCAAGATTGCCAGAATCAGAGGACCTTAGTGGACGGACAGGCACGTAGTGATGGAGAAGTTCACTGATGTAGTTTGGCGCAAGGTCATTTAAGGCTTTGTAGGTTATTAGTAGGATTTTATATTCGATTCTGTAAGACACAGGGAGCTTTGTATTCCCCATAGCACCTTGGGTGCCTACAATCCCAAATTATCTTGCAAAAATGGAGCTATAAGACAGTAGCTAACATTTGGTTCACAACAAATTACATGATTTGCTCAGGGTCATACTGGGAACTGAACCAGCATCCTTGCGCCTCCCAGTCTCACACCATAGCCATGGGAAAATGATTTCACAGGAACTGCATCCTAAAAGTTTAAAATAAAAACGATGGAATTCTGGCTGTAGGCATATATTTCTGGGCTTCACTTTTGAGACAAAATGATTAAGATGATTTTGTTTTAATTTAATTGTGCCCTGCTTATTAGAGAAAAACTTCAAAAAACAAAATGAATTAAATTAAAGTAGAAGCCTGATGGGTACCTGAAGTGAAGACCACCAGGCAGATTATTACAATAGTGTGATGGTTGGCTGGTTAGGGTTTCTGATTCTTTGTCTTGCAACTCATTCAAGTCCTCTGTTTCATTGCAGGATTGACGTCCATCGTAAAGAAAATGCTGGAGCTGCTGAGAAGCCCATCAGCATCCATTCAACCCCAGAAGGCTGTTCTGCTGCCTGCAAGATGATCCTGGAAATCATGCAGCAGGAGGCAAAGGATACCAAGACGTGAGTGGGGAGTTGTCCCATGGGACTGTGGGGGGCGGCACACATGTTAAGAATATAAGACATTTGACAAACAAGAGGAGGCCATTCAGTCTATCAAGCTTGTTTCTTTAGCTAATCTCATTCAAATAGTTAATAAAGGTTGCCAAGGGTTCTGCTTCAACTACATGTCTCTTTACATAAAGAAGCGCTTCCTAGCTTAGTCCTAATCTCCACTGGTGTTCTCAAGTATGTGATTCACTGTTTTGTTGAAATAATTCTGCTGGATCTACTTTATCATTCCTTTGAGGATTCTGAAGACCTGCACTAGATCCCCATGCAGTCCTCTGCTTGAGTCTGTGACAGTAATACACAGAGGCAGCCTTAGGGGTGTGCGGGGCCTAGGGCTTACCAACGCCACACAGTGCCGGTTTCGTCAAATGCTGTTTACCGGTGGACTATATAAACATGCGCACAAATTTAATGTTAACATTATTTTTGCAAGACACCATACCAACTTTATCAAAATATAACAATATAATCTATTAAAAAAGTGCAATTCATAATTCATGACAATACCACGACAGTGCGAAATGTGATGCATTGTCATGTGGAAATTAGCAGGGCCTAATATATATATCATATATATACTGGAGAATATAACTTGATAAATCCACTTGAACGGGACACGCAGACCTCAAAAGTAGGGCCCCCTTAGGCGCAGGGCCTGGGGCGGTCGGCCCACTTGCCACCCCCAAACGCCGCTCTTGGTAGGACATGTCCTTAAGTCCTGGGATGCACTTGCCTTCAGGTGCTGCTATGTCTTTTTTTGTAGCACTGTGACCAAAACTGCACACAGTGCTCCAGATGTGGTCTGACCAATGCATTACATAGTCTGAGCATAATGTCCTTCAATTTATATTCAACAGTTTTCACGATATTACTTAATTACTGGGCGGCACGGTGGCGCAGTGGTAGCGCTGCTGCCTCGCAGTTAGGAGACCCGGGTTCACTTCCGGGTCCTCCCTCGTGGAGTTGCATGTTCTCCCGTGTCTGCGTGGGTTTCCTCCGGGTGCTCCGGTTTCCTCCCACAATCCAAAGACATGCAGGTTAGGTGGATTGGCGATATTAAATTGGCCCTAGTGTGTGCTTGGTGTGTTTGTGTGTGTCCTGCGGTGGGTTGGCACCCTGCCCGGGATTGGTTCCTGCCTTGTGCCCTGTGTTGGCTGGGATTGGCTCCAGCAGACCCCCGTGACCCTGTATTCGGATTCAGCAGGTTTGAAAATTGATGGATGAATTACTTCTATATCTTCCTTAGAGAATGAGATTGTTGAGTCAACTTAAACCCTTGAAATCCTTTCCAGAGGTTGCTTCCTGTAGGTCTGTGTCTCCCATAATTGACATTCCATTTGCCCAAGTCTAGCACTTTGCATTTTTCTTCATTAACCTGAAAATTAAAAATGTAAGATTATTCATGCCAAAATGAAATGCAATCCAATGTGTTTACAACGTTGACATACAACACAAAAGCAGGTGGTGCATTTTATTTTGGCACAGTTTTACTGTGTCATAATTAAAAACTTATCAACCAAATGATCCATTGCTTTTTACTATGGCACCCAAATTTATTGTCAGCTTAAAATTCAATAAAAAAAGCATATCATGTTCATAGATCCCGTGCCGTAACTAAAAGGAAAAGCAGACGTATTGCAATTTGCTTAGCGGTAGCTCTCTGCGTATTACATTTCAATTTGAGTCCAAACTTTAATTGCACCCAAAACTAAAAGGAGTCAAATGACCAATCAGCTTCAAAAAGGTGAGGCAAGGGGGCGTTAACAATTGGGGAATGAGGCGGTCCACTTCTAAATGTTTCTGTGTTTGGCCGGCGAGCATTAGTTTAGTCAATATGGACTTGTGGAGTGGTTATCTGAAACAATGAAAAGTATGTTTTATGTCTCGATGAAAAGGTTTACTCTTATGGTGCCTAATGCTGTTTTCGTTTCTGTACATGTTAAATTAACTTTCAAGGTGTGGGTTGTTTGCGATGTTTACGAAGTACTGAACATTTGTTAGTGACTCCAAACTTGATTTCTTCATAGCTTTTTATTATACGTATAGCTGAGGTCCTGACTCTCTGTGGTCATTAAAGATTACTGGGCATCTTTTGAAAAGAGCAGGGTTTATCCCAATGTCCTAGCTAAATCGTCCAGATAGATAGATAGATAGATAGATACTTTATTAATCCCAAGGGGAAATTCACATAATCCATCATGGTCCCATCCATTCTAGCCCCCTAACCATCCCCTGTCTCTAATTGGCTATCTCTCTTTCACTCCTTCACCACGTAATAGTTAATGCGTGGTGAGCATACTGGCGCAATAATGGCTGCTGCTGTCCCATCATCCAGGTGGGTGCTGTGCATTGGCAGTGGCTGAAATGGTTCCTCTCTGTCTAAGTGCTTTGAGTAGTGAGAGGTGCGTGCATCCATGTTATTATTATTTTATTATTGTTATTATTCCCTCTGTGATCACCAGATATTATTTACTTTCTCCCTTCCTTCGTCACACAACAGAATGAAATTTCCATTAATATCATCAGCTTCTATCTGTTTAATGAGGCGGCGGATCCCCTATCTTATCAACTCCCTGTTCACCTTCTTTCCAAGTGCAACTCACTCAAGATTAGAACACCTCTTTTATATCAACTGTTGATGCCCCTTAGCCCACATTTTGATGTGGATTGGTCATTAGATTACTTTTAGTTTTGACACAATTAAAGCGTGGTCTTGAAATCGAAGTGAAATACATGTGGAGCTGCTGCTAAGCAAAATGCAGTATGTCTGCTTCGCTTGTAGTTGTGACATGCAGTCTACAGACATAAACTAAAATGCAATGTGCTTCTGTATTGTACTTTAAACTGACAAGAATATTGCATGCTGTAGTGAACAGCAATTGATCATTTGATGGAAACATTTTTAGTTATGACATGATAAAACTGGGCCAAAATTAAATAGCATATGTATTGTATTTCAATGTAGCTAACACATTGGATCACACTTAATTTTGGAACAAATAATCCTCCATAGTGTGACCACACGGGGGCACCACTGAGCCCAAACTCTAATACACCACACGTTACTGGAATAAAACAAAGGATATTTACTTCCCACAGTCCTCTCTGCAGTAATGTGCCACATAACAATACAAAGTACACAATTCTTCCTTCTTCTCTGCCTCCTCTGAGTGTTGCCCGCTGCATCCCGAATACCAAGCACTTCTCACAATCCTCTCTGCAGTAATCAACCACAAAACAATACAAAGTATGTAATTCTTCCTTCTTCTCTACCTCCTCTGACTGTTGCCCGCTGCCTCCCGACTCCCTGATGTTAGGCAGTCGACTTCTCTTTAAGTCTGACCCAGCAATGCCTCGGTTGCTACGCTGTATCCCAGGCCATAGACAAAGTTGGGAAGTCCTTCCCTGACAGTGCCCTCTAACGATACCCAGGGACCCCAACAGGGCTGCACTTCTGGACTCCATGCCCCAAGTACCCCTGAGAGTATCCTGACTGGGTTACCATATGAGCACCACTGCCACTTATTTCATGGGGAGTAGAATGACTCCTTTTCCTCTGTTTTTCTTAGTCTATCCATTAAATCATAATAAATATAAATTTATTCCCTTATCCTGCCAGCCAATGGCCTTCCGTCCGGGTAATGATACGTCCTCTGATCCGTCTGGAATGCCCGTTCGCCTCCTACAATAGTTAAAAGATGAAGGAAGTGATTCATGTCACAAGGTGCAAGGTTATGTGTGACAATGAGAGAGGAGGTGATGCAGCTTTAGCAGGACCTGCCTTACTTTAAGTGCTCTTAGAACATAAGACATTTGGCAAAACGAGAGGAGACCATTCAGTCCATCAAGCTTGTCTGTTTAGCTCATAGCTAATATGTCCCAAGGCCAGAAGGTAGTTAGAGTTCAGCTTGTGGAAATGCTTGCAAACAATCTCTGTTTCTATTATTCAGTGACTCCTTAAAATTCTTGATTTTTGTTTTATTTTTCCATTCAGCGCGGAAGAAGTCCCCTTGAAGATTCTTGCCCACAATAACTTTGTAGGAAGGCTGATTGGCAAGGAAGGACGCAACCTGAAGAAAGTGGAGCAGGATACCGATACGAAGATCACCATTTCACCGTGAGTTTCCCTGTCTCTCTCTATGAAGCCATTTTCATCAGACATGGATAGCATCCTGTGATGGCTTATTCTATGAATGGCACAACATAAAACCAATATTCACTGAATGATTGCTTAGTTGATTTGCTTAATCTTATGGCTTTTTGGTCTTGGGTTTCTTTGTCTGTATGCTCTGTCAAATGTGTGCAGGTCACTCTAGGACTGCAATGAGCATTAGGACATGGCGATTATCCTGATGGCTTAAGGTGAAGATTCCTTTTATGTAGTGAATAAGCTGACAAAAATAAACAGATGTAGGGGAGAACTTTGCAGTCGCAATCAAGCATCACTTCATATATTTAATGTTTTGTACTCCAGTATAGGAAGGCCCAGTGGTTTGCATGGTCTCACAGCTCCAGAGACCTGGGTTTGATGCCTTCCAATGCGACTCCTTTATTACAACTTCTTCTCACATCCCAAAAACATACAGCTTAGGCCGATAACTGTCTCTGAAATGGCAGCAAGAGCAAATATGACTTTGTGTGTGAGCAGGGTCTCCATTATCAACTGCCTTGCATTTGATGCTTCTGGGATAAGCTCAGGTTCCCTGAGATCCTTGAAACAGGGAAAAGTGAACCGACAATATAGTTTTGGGAATTATTTTGATAAATATGAATACATTAATGGAAAAGTGATCTTATACAGGTGTTTGGTCACGGTGTCCCTATTTTCCTTTCCAGACTCATCATTATTTAATGTGAACAATCCCATCTACTGTACATCCTTTGTGTGTTTTTTCTTACTGGCCTGGTCTCTGTCAGGGTTGACCGCTACTGTAGCCAATGTTGTGCATGAACTAGTTCAAAAGAGCGCCTTTCATTGAACAAGCTCATTTTTCTAAGAATGGTGAACTTAAGGTAACATATTTGTAAGTGAAGAACTTGAACATGAGCTAGTTCAGTTTTATGTGACATTCTGGATCTGGTTTAGGTGCAGATTAAACATTTTCTCTTACCCTGTAATGTATGGGTGGAGCCGAATCCGAATACGGTATTCGAATAAGCACAAATAGTGGATTTTTACAAATATTTATATCGTATTAATTTTTGCCATTTAACGTAAAATCAAATAGGTGCTGTCTGTGTTTGCCTGCTTGGGTTTAAGCTGCACCCCCTCTGACACGAGCATGCGGTGAAGTTCCACTTTCGCTTTTTGGAAAATGTTGTACTTCGCGAGGCCACTTTATATTTTTCGCCGTTGGACATGCAATATGTGACGCGAATTTTGACCGGCAGCATAATAGGTTGGAAATAGAGGTAATTAATATGTATACTTGTATCTACAGTATTTAATTTCTCTTTTGATTTAGAGGATATTAGCATATATGGTTACATGTGTTTGTTACTGGGTATAACTTGTGGAAGACGAATGTTCTCTTCGTTCCCTTGTACTAATTCATGTCTGAGAAGTAAGCTTTACAAAACCATGTAATAGCATGCTTTGTTTTAGCAAACAGAAAAGTGTTTGTGCAAAGAACTCAAGGTCTGAGCATTCCACACATGAGTCTGCCTTATCACGTTTTCCCTTAGCTTACATCTGAACGCCATAACAAAAGGAGCCAAGAAATCAAGTTGCACAAGGGGCGTTGAAGGGGCTAAAGGTTTGTGTATAATAAATGTGTTGACTGTTACATTTTATAATGATATTAAATTACGCATTCTAGGGGTATAAAACTGGACCCCACCCAACAGACGGGGTTCAGAAGAGCCCTGACGCTGTCATGTACATTTGATTGTCTGCTTTTCTGAAACTCTTCTCACCGTGACTCTGAAAATAAAGCTGCTTTATAACCGCACCTGCTGTCGGGTCTGAGATTTCGTCCACAAACTCAATAAAGTATCTCTCTATTATATAAAAAAAATCCTGCGACGTGACGTGACTTTTGTGAAGAGATTCTTCAAGTCCCGCAAAACTTTGGCCATGACATTTTTTCAAGTCCCACCCTCCTCTCAATCATATTCAACCATGCACAAGGTCCTCTCACCTCTCATTCATGTGAATGCTTTTGTCAGACACAGTTCCTGCTCTCTCAGCTCTTATACATTTTAACGTTTTCCTCACTTTAAGTTCCCAATTAAAGAAGACGTATTATGTCCAAATCTTATTGATGAATTTCATCATGAAGGGTTATCAACAGAAAAAATGAGTGCACGGACAATCCTAGCATTGAAGTCAAACGAATTAACGCCAAAAATGTTGATCGGTTACTCAGCAAATTGATTAAATGCATATCAGTAGACTATGCTGAAACAGTTGGTGGTGATCATGAGGAACATGAAAACATCAACTTATCCCGAAGAATGTCTACAACCATTAACAACGTCCGGTCTTCCACCGCACAAATTACTGTTGAAAGAAGGATGTATCCAAGAAAGATAATGTAGTAAATCTTCCGCGGATAACATTAGACAACAAAGGACATCTTGATATTCCATTCCTATTAAAATGTTTCCCGTTAGAATAGCTTTTGCAAAGACAATTAACAAATCTCAGAGCCAAACATTTGAAAAAGTCATTTTATTTAATAGAGAGAAAGAAACGAAATTCAATCACGGGCAGTTACACGTTGGGTTGTCACGATGAAAGTCCAAACACAGAATCAATATTCAATGCAATATTGATGAAAATGTTATTCAAAAAGTTGTTTTTACTGAAGTTTTACAGTAAACGTGTAAGTTTAAAAAGTATTTCCTTGTTAATTTCAAAGCCAAACAGAATTAAATCATATTACTCAACGAATAACGCAACATGAAACACAATTTACTTTCAAATTATTATGTTTTACTGTTTTTTAATATGGTTAATTACTCGCTGTAATGTAAAATAGTTAGTTCTATTATGCATATGTAACAATTCCCATGAAAATAAAAATCTGCGAGTGGCAGAACCACAAAGAGGCTAGCGTGTAGTGCAGGCCCAGGGGTTGGCAAGCAAAGTGAGCAGGGGGCCAATAAAAAAGGCTTCATAATTATTGCATTTTATTCAAGAACACTGTAATAGCCTAATATAAGGCATGCAAAATTGAAAAAAGTAAACTCATGGTTCATTTATTCTCACTTCTTAAAAAATACAAAATGAACTGAACATGAACTATAGTTCGAAATAGAAATGGTGAACTATGAACGTGAATGTATTCATTTTAATCTGTGTGAACGGAACTCTAAGCTAGTTCTTGTTAGGTGTGAACTTGCACAACACTGACTGTAGTGCAATATCCCCCTGCATTCTTATACCTTTTGTCTTGTATTATAGTAATCATGATAATTAAATATAGAGAAAAAGCCTTTAATGTAATCAGATACATTATAAATTTAATTCAAAAAGTCTTCTTTAAAACTAGGATAAAACGGACTCTCGTATAACTCCTTTAGTCTGAAAGATCAGTTCTGAATGAGCATTTTGTCTTTTATTGGCTAAATTGTATAATTATATGAACTCCACATGAGGTTACATTATGTGACCATGCTGTAATGTTGAATTTTCTAAAAGTAGGTTTTGTAAGGAGCTATATATTTTATATAACATGCAGACATCTTGCACTGATATTTGATTTACTTGTACTATTTCCCTTAAAGCATTGTTTCTAAACCTTTTTTGGTGTCGTGATCTAGTTTTTTTTTTCTCATACAAGTGTCATCACAAACCACCAAAGGGGAAAAGGGGTCTCCCTTGGTGAATCAAATGTGATCCTCAGAGCGATCCCCCATGGTAAGTTGAGCGCGATAGTCACAACAGCGACCCACCATATGACCCAATCGCAATTTACCAGGACCCACTGCCATTAGAATCAACAGTGACTCCCAGTCAACCCAGTCTTTGAGAAACGCTGCCTTAAAGCTCTTTGTCAAAGTGTTCACTTTATTGGGTGCCATACTGTTTTCCTGTTTTGTTTTTTTTTTCTGGTAATGGAAATCAAGAATGCTAATAGCTTTGAAGGGGCTTATTGCTAACCAAGTTTATTTCCTGGCATAAGCAAAATATGTACAATTTCTAGCCCCTTTGGAGCCTAAGCAGTATACCCCATAACTCATATTCTCTGTGTAGGTAGGAATCCTAAAGTAGGTGTGCCCCTAAGGCCCCAAAAAGTCTAGAAAGAGCACTTCCGCCATCTTGGAGTGCAAATAAAGCAAATAAGATGGGAAAATGTAGGTGTGGATAAGTCAGATCACATATCTGACTTCCGTGTGCTGCGTTGACTAACTGCACTAACTGCATCCATGCACTGTCCCCATATTCATGTCTTAGGCTGCAAGATCTCACACTATATAACCCAGAGAGGACGATAACTGTGAAAGGTTCCATCGAAGCCTGCTGCCAGGCCGAGCAGGAGATCATGAAGAAGGTGCGGGAAGCCTATGAAAACGACATGGCAGCATTGAACGTAAGTGAATCAGGCAGCCAGTCCTGTAGCCACTCTCTCTTTCTACTTGTCTCCCTAAAACCGTCCATGAGATTCCTCATATTTTCATCTTTTTCATCCTAACTTTCTAGATCTTATTTTCTTTTAACTTGTTTCTCTTTGTTCGCTCATTTGATTCTTAATGTCCATCTCCTTCTTTGTTTGTATTGAGCCCTTTTGTTTAACCTCAGACCCTTGTATGATCCTGTTGCTATTTCACTGTCTGAGGCTTTCCTTGCATTTATAGAACAATTTGTGATGGCAACTGAACTTTCCCCCACAGCTTCAAGCCCACTTGATTCCAGGATTGAACCTTAATGCACTTGGAATCTTCCCACCTTCATCTTCCTCAGTGCCACCTCCTCCTGGGAACTCGGCTTCTGCTGCCCCTTATGGATCATTTGCGGTAACTACACATCTTCTTATTGCTGTCTCTGAAACCTTCTGCACTGGTTTGAGATCTTGCTGTGTGTCAGAGGGACTTCATTACATTGTATTTGACTTTTTTTCCAAAACAGAACTGACTTTATTATCAGATGAAAGATTCTTTTACACATGTACTGCAAAAGATAGCCATGTAACACATTGTTTCTTTTTTTCTTTTGCAGCAGACACCAGAGCAAGAGACGGTCAATGTATTTATCCCAGCTCAAGCAGTGGGAGCCATTATTGGGAAGAAAGGACAGCACATCAAACAGCTTTCACGATTTGCTGGAGCCTCCATCAAGGTGATGCTTTCATTCTCTTCCCTTAGACTAGCTGATCTAAATTAATGTGGCGTGGCATGTTAAAGTTAAGCTCTTTATGGGATAACATATTGTAAATACATTTTGTGACAGCAAACCTATAAATGTCAGATATGGGAATATAAAGGAATATAAGGAGGGAAAGGCTAACAAGAAACTCCAATAAAATATAGATGATGGCAGTTAATCAGAACCTCCTCATAAAATATAAAGGAATATAGATAACCAGACCATTCTTCGAAATATAAACAAACCCCTCTCATAAAGGGATGATGGGTACCCTAAACCCCCTTGTTAAATAAATGGAGATAAATTGTCACAAGAACCCTTACTTATTGTAGCAGGGTGCCAACCAGGCAAAACCCCATTTAATTACAAGGGGAAAAAAAATGAAAATATGCACTTGCAGGTGCTGTTTCTAAGTACTCACTATCATGGTCAGGTCCGAAATGAGATGCCACCTTCTGGGAGTGTCTTCCTTTTAGACCAGGTAGACTGGAAGAGGCGGGGCTTCTCAGCCCTCAAGGGGCGGTTCCCCAAGGCTGTGAGGGTAAAAAGAGACAAGACTGTTAACGACAGCACCACCTCTCATCCCAGGGTGATACTCACATACTGTACCTTAGGTGAGCCTTGAAGGCGACCCTCTAGCGCACATATGTGACACTATTTACTGTAATACCTCGTTTAACAAAGTAGATACATTCTGAGAAACTACCGTATATACTCGCATTTAAATTCTCTCACAGAAAAGTCGGGGCTTGATTTACCGTATAGTTTCCAGTATTTTATAATGTTGAAGTCACTAGGGCCATCTTGAATTAGAAACTGTTCTATCAACAAACTGGCAGATACACTTTTGAAGAAAAAACAGGAGAGGCGTGTAAAAAAATCTAAACGATAAAAAAGATACAAAGTGAAACAATACTAAAACCCAGTACGAGAGACAATAATCATGGTCGAGAGAACAAGAGGGTCAAACCCAAAAGTACACACAAGAAAAGAGCACAAAGATAAACTTTGGCAAACACTTCAGAGATCTGAAATCCACATATTGGCACTTGTTTATTATGCATGGGTCCCAACCTCAGAAGCCACGGCCCTGGCAACACTGGAAACAGACGTAACGATGGAAATAAACAGTGACAGCCCTTCCAGGACCCCAAATCATACCAAATCATGACAGAAACGAACCACAATACTGAAGAGCTACTGTATGACGATGACTGCATCCACCGAGTGACAGTGCATGCAGTGACTGTTACATTTATATATTGTCACTTCCATGACGTTGTTAGTTCAGAGATTACAGTCACGTGATGTCTCTAAACGATGCCACACAAACAATACATATCAAGAATAAACTCAGTCAAATTAATAGATGTCAAGATACAGTGCATTGCCACACCCACCACATGACAAACCAACTCGGGATCCCCCAGTGTGGAACCAGTGTGAGGTTTTTTTTAAGGTGGCTGGAGTTCGAATTCTGCCACCAACACCCAGATTTTTCCCTGCAGGTTGGAGGGCCTACATGCAGGGCTGGATGTACTGTAGATTAACGTCATATCCAGGACGGAGCAATTGCAGGTTAAGGGCCATACTCAAGGGCCCAATGAAGTAGAGTCACTTTTGGCGTTTACAGGATTCGAACCGGCAACCTTCCGATTGTCAGTGCAAATCCCTAACCTCAACGCCACCACTCTCCCCAAATTAAGTTAAAATAAAAAAAAACACTGAAAAGAAGTTATTTGTGAAAAAATGATACATAACAATGTGTTAATATAAAATGCAAGTGATATCAAGAATAACAAAAAAATATTACTATCGTCTTATTTTAGGGAAATTTTTTAAGATATTCACACTCTTCACTCTTTACTTCTGTATTTACTTCTTGTATTTATTTTACATTATTTTCTTGTCTGGTAGCATACTAACATCTTTTGATTTTCTTTCCATTACCAGCTTCTGTATTTTGTCATTAAAAATGACTACATTTTCAATATTGTGACAGTTTCAGGGTATTGCTCGCACCCTTGTACCCTCAGACACCACGTCAGACACCAGATAAAAGTCCAATTATTATTTATTATTATAATAATGTGCACAAAGCACGCTCCTCTCCACAATTCCCAATAAACAAACAATACTCAAATAACCAATAACCAAATCCTCCAATCTCCCAGACGCTTAGCCACCCTGCCTCCCAGCTCAGCTCGTCTGTCTGGGAGTTCCCACAGTCCTTTTATATCCCCCGACCCGGAAGTGTTCCCAATCCAACAGTCCACAAGTCCTTATTCCTTCCGGGTCAGGGTAAACAATGCTTTTTCTCACCCCGGAAGCCCGTCGCTCTTCCTATGACGAACTTCCGGGTCATAGCACGAAGAACTCTTGGTCCTCCTGCAGCTCCCTCTCATGGCCCCATGGCATCCAGCAGGGCGGTGCATAAAAACTCCATTGTCCATGATGCCCTGCTGGTCTTCTGGGGACCTCCATGCTGCAAGGAGGGCTCCACCTGGCGGCTTGGGGGTATTGTCCGGGGTACATGGCCGGCCATATCTTACAATATCCATTGAAATCCAAACATTCATCTTCTCTTTCTATTCTGCATCGTTCTTTATTCATTCAGTTGTCTGATTTGCTCTTGCACACTTATTTATCTGGAAGTTTAAAATTATTACTCTGGTTCATGAGTATGTCATAAGTATTTCATCAATTTATCCATTCCTATATGTACTGTGTTATCTATTTCATGAAAAACACCAAATGTATGGCAGAATGTCAGCCTTAATTAGTGATAGTAAAACAGAAGAGAATGATGGGTGACAAGAAGCTCCCGGGAAACAGAAGAGGGTTTACTGTAACCAGAATGTTATGGAAATACATGAATGATGAATGATACCAGAATCACCAGGAAAATATTAAGGATAGGACAGTTGACTAGAACTTCTAAGAACAAAAGTAGAAGAAGACAGTGCATTTACAGTATATATCGCTTTACATAAAAAGGGGGGGAGCCACTTCAGCCACCACCAATATGCAGCATCCACCTGGAAGACACGGCGGCAGCCATTTTGCGCTACTACGCCTACCACACATTGGTTATTAGGTGGTGAAGGGGTCAGAGATACAGTTAGCCAATTAGAGACTGTGGATTATTAGGACGCCCCAATGACTAGGCCGTGATGGCCTATTTAGCCACAACATTAGGAAATGCCCTACACTTTACCAAACACGCCCAGGGATCCTTTATGCCCTCATAAAGTCAGAACCTCTGGTTTTACATCTCATCCGAGGGACGGAAGAAAAGAGGAACATTCATCAGTCCTCGGATGCCTATGTTCTAAACCACTAGTAGTGAAGTCACTCAAGAGGGGGGAAAAAAAATAACATGAAGCATGTGTTAGGAAATTCTTGTCAGGGGATGAAAACAGATAATCTGCTTTGGCACGTGGTGTCCACATGGGCTACCAAGAGCCAGTGTGGCACATACTGAAAGCTGGCTAGTGCGGGCACGGGACACTTTCTGACTTCTGCCCATTCTGCTAGCTTAAGTTGATGCCAACTAAAGTTTTGACTTTTTTGTGTGTTTTTTTTTTGACAGATTGCTCCACCTGAATCTCCCGACTCAAAAATCCGGATGGTGATCATCACTGGGCCCCCTGAAGCACAGTTCAAGGTACTGTATACTGCTCATGCCACAGAGATGAAAAAACTACTTTTCTACATGGGTTAGTCTTTCACGATATG
Source organism: Polypterus senegalus (assembly GCF_016835505.1). Classification (NCBI taxonomy): domain Eukaryota; kingdom Metazoa; phylum Chordata; class Cladistia; order Polypteriformes; family Polypteridae; genus Polypterus; species Polypterus senegalus. The sequence continues at coordinate 13,118,214 of NC_053170.1, read as the reverse complement.
TTCTGGGATGAGAACTATGGGTTAAGCCATGAGAGCAATGAGTGCTGGTCTTGAGATGCCTAAATAATTTAACAACTGAGACAGGCAATTAAGGAGTTTGCATGTTCTCCCCGTGTCTGCGTGGGTTTCCTCCGGGCACTCCGGTTTCCTCCCACAATCCAAAGACATGCAGGTTAGGTGGATTGGCGATTCTACATTGGCCCTAGTGTGTGCTTGGTGTGTGGATGTGTTTGTGTGTGTCCTGTGGTGGGTTGGCACCCTGCCCAGGATTGGTTCCTGCCTTGTGCCCTGTGTTGGCTGGGATTGGCTCCAGCAGACCCCCGTGACCCTGTATTCGGATTCAGCGGGTTAGGAAATGGATGGATGGATGGACAGGCAATTAAACTAAATGGAAGAACCGCAGAAAGATAAACATCTAAACATGTCAAGGTGAGCTAGCACCAAACAGAAGCTCTCTTTGTAGGTTTTGGATGTCTATAGTATTACTTACCCTACACCTTTATGGTCTGAATCACTGACACATCAGATATTTAGACAGAGCAGAGATGGGGGATGAAAAAGATCATGAGCCACAAGGGAGACAATGCTTTAATGGTTTTTCATCCTAGAGAATGGAATTGGAAGAAGATATAAACTATGGTTCTAGAGGGGATAGGAAGAAGAAGCATATCTTTCTGCTGACTCATATATATCCTGCTTTTCTAAAGGCACAAGGCAGAATCTATGGAAAACTCAAGGAAGAGAACTTCTTTGGACCCAAAGAGGAGGTCAAATTAGAGACGCACATCAAGGTGGCTGCCACAGCAGCAGGAAGAGTAATTGGCAAAGGCGGGAGGACGGTAAGAAGGCTCAGCTTGGTCAGCTGGTGTAAGACGTCCCAAAGTTATTTCAGACGACTGACATAGCGACCTTCTGAAGTGGATGAAATGGTCTCTAAGAGCAAAATCAAAGGCTAGTCTTTCCTCACTTGACCAACTGCTACTCTTTCCACAGGTGAATGAGCTGCAGAACTTGACAGCTGCCGAGGTGGTGGTACCAAGAGAACAGACACCCGACGAGAATGATCAGGTCATCGTCAAAATTATTGGGCATTTCTATGCAAGCCAGGTAAGGAAAAAGAAAGATGGCGAAGGAGCTTGATTTAGTCCAATAGGTCAAAAATCACGTGGCTGTGCCAGAAGGGCAACAGAAAACTGATAAAAACTTAAAAGATGAGTGTGTGTAGGAATGAAGGCAGCTTGGGCTTGGGCAGACTTGCATCAGTGGGGTTGCAGCTTTGAATCTCCATAATTTACTGTGTGCCCCTCACCATAGGTGACCTGTCTTGGTGTCAACCTTGTCCAGCACATTAGGCCTACCAATGAAACCCGATTGTCACACATTCTCTCAGCTTAAAATCCCTTGATGCTCATCCTCCAACGTCAGTGGATGACATTTATATTTCTCTCAGATGGACAGCCATCACCTAAACGTATTGCAGCCCCAGCCCAACTTCCGCACAGGCTAACCTGGACTATTGCCCAGGGCTCTGAAATTATTCAAAATATCTGAATAAATATTTGTAATATTCCTGCCGCTACACTTTACTGTTACCCACCATCCACCACTACTAAGTCGTATACAATGGGTGGAATTTTAAGGAAAATCAGTCCATACTTTAAGAAAAATGTATACACAAATGCGTTTTATTTCCATAGGGTTCACTTACTTTTTCTCACCACTGTTCATGTGCTTAAACTGTACTCATCAAGCAATCATTATATAGAACATTTCATGTGTGCACCATTCCATCCCACTCAAATGAAATCAACACGGCAGCAGGCTGCCACTAAGAAATGGTGTCAGATTTGTTATTTCCGATCTGGGTCAAGACTACCGAGATTACGTATGCCCTGTTCAAATTTAAATGTTTCAGTGGGAATTTCCAGAGAATGTGAGAGAGAAATTAAAAGGGAGATGAAGCTGCTGCTGCTGCGTCAATATTTCAGGTCTGAACAGCACCCCTTGTCTTTTCCAACAAGTAAATCTGCCTCTATATCCATCTCTCCAGTGCATCCACTCACATTGTCAAATTTAGGGCTACGGGGTGAGTAAGCGTAACCACAAGCAAAGTCAACGGGTGGCACAGTTTTTAGCACAGCCACCACCCAGATCCAAAGTTCTGCATGACCAATCACCATACCAGGGCCTAAGTGAATGTGCCAATGATGAACTGGTGTCCCATCTGAGTTTGCAACCTCTCAGCTTCCTTTAAATCTGTTTTGAAATAAGCAGGCTTATGATAATAAGTAAATGAAGTGTATAAAGTGCAAAAGATTGGGGTGATATTGCTTTCTCGAAAGAAAAATTGTTTACACACAGACCATTCTTGTTGTCCATGGGGGTTACGTTCCTGAAAAACCATGCAGATACTTAAGGAAAATGAGGTCGGGTTTCTAGCAGGACACCAACTCAGAGCAATGCTTCGGCCCTGTGCTCACGATGCTCCCGGAAGCTCAGTAATGATCTTTCCATAGGTTTACCTTGCTACAACTATTACTTCCTCTATAGTCGAGTTCGATCGTCTTCTAGGTGCTCCGCCAGAGGCCATGAGTGATGGTAGCAGGGCAGATCTGAAAATCTCACTAGACCATTCAATCGGCAGTAGAAATGGCTGGTGTGTACAAAAGGCAGGGACACAATCAATGTGAACTTATGACCCTCATTTACTGGGAATTCCTCACTAATGTGGAACAACTGTAAGCCTCAGTCCTCATCACAAATGGGGTTCAACGGCTTACACATGCCTCTCTGTACAGCACAGACATATGTAGATCCATTCGGTGTAGTGCGCGTGCTGCCCAGACATCAGGGCATCACAGACCTGTTATTGGTTAAGCTCTTGTCTAGCTGCAGCATGATAGGTCACTCGGAAATTCTTTTTTTAGCTGTGTCTGGCCTAGAAAGGGCTTGATTAAACCAAAGGTGTTGCAAAATGATTATAACTTTATAATAGCAGACAAGGAAACCCACAGATAACAAGTATTTACTGTACTAGGATTTTTATTTATATTTTTAAACTTCACCACATTATGTAATTTAATTATCTGACACAACCATGTGAGAATGCCCTGTGACACACTGGCAACACATATGGAATAGACTATGACTCTCTAAAACCCTACTAGACTATAGACACACTCCCTTCGGATTCTGTGTCAGGACTTCCGGCGCTGATATCAAAACAGACTAGCAATGGCGTTTTTCACCTGATCACTTCAGGACGTGCCCAGACTTACAGTAAACGACGCAAGTCGCGTTATTCAAATATTGTGCCAAACATCTGGAACTAAAAAGCAGAATGGCTTCAAACTACATGTTTCAAACTACATCCACAATTACAAAGTTACGATCCGGGCGTATTTAAATCTTGCGTCTACTATGAACTTATTTGGGACAAATATGTGATTACATTAGGCTTCTTTAAAAAACAGAATTTCAATAATTAGTAATTAAACTTTATTCAGGGACAAGTGAATAAGTATGTAAGCTTAATACGGCAACGGCTCTGGATGAGTTATATCACCCAGGAATGAGTCACCTCCGAATGAGCCACTATTACATCATCATTCCTAGTAGTGCGGCAATAGGCAAACAGTGCTTTTATAGTGAGCCACCTTAAAGAGCAGAGAATCCATGCATTGCGGCACTCGTCGCCGATGTTATAATACATAATTACATGACTCTGCTGGGAATCTTACCTTGTAAAAAACCATATGTCTCTGTCCGACCCAACAAAACAATGACACTAAACCATTGCTTCATTGTAAATGTCCCGATTTGTTTCCTCAGCTGAAGGATCTCCTCTCTGAGGGATACGTTTTCATTAAGGGCTAGGTCAACAACTGCTAGCTGTAGTGTAGTCGTGGTCCTTGAGAATTTTGTCATCCTCTTCGCCCGGTGTATCATCCTCTGTCAGTCGCACTCTCCTCTACCAAACCCTTAATCTTGAAAGTGAAACAGAGAAATCGTTCCACTCAAACAACACAGGAACCGCTCCCTTCAACAGTCGTGGCCCTGCCTCAGACCCTGGCTCGTGAAAATTCTCTCTTTTAAAATGCCGGCTACAGGCTAATCTGGGGACTAATCGTGAAGCTCTCTCCAGATAGCAGCAATTCATTTACGTCGAGTTTCCGCATCGGAGGGAAATGTATGAAAATGAAATGCCTTGTTGTACTTACTGGAATCTCGACATAAACATATACAATGATGTTCACCTGTAGAGCTATCTGTATGCTGAAACTGAAACTTCTTTTTCTCAGACATTCTCACCACTAAACAAAAAATCACAATTACAGTATCGACAACGGAAGTGACTGAGCTAGGCGAGATTTCCCTGGAGTTACGCCAGCACTAGATAGATAGATAGATAGATACTTTATTAATCCCAAGGGGAAATTCACATAATCCAGCAGCAGTATACTGATACAAAGAAACAATTTTAAATAAAATAGTAATAAAAATGAAAAAAATTAAAATAAAATTAATGTTAGCATTTACTCCCCCGGGTGGAATTGAAGAGTCGCATAGTGTGGGGGAGGAACGATCTCCTCAGTCTGTCAGTGGAGCAGGACGGTGACAAAAGTCTGTCACTGAAGCTACTCCTCTGCCTGGAGATGACACTGTTCAGTGGATGCAGTGGATTCTTCATGATTGACAGGAGTTTACGGCTGCTAGTTGTTACCACAGAATTAAAAAACACCTTATTTTCCCTCATTTTATCCTTTAATCAAAAATCAAAATCAGAAAATTCAATATTTTCATTTTTGCTCTGAAACGACATTTGAAATACAAAAAAGTACACAGACCCATTACATATGTCACGTAAGGCGATCAGCTTCAACTGGCTAAAAAAAAAATGCTGGAAAAGTCATCTAATGTGCCAGGGCAAGAGCGGCGTTTGGGGATGGCAAGTGAGGCGACCGCCCCAGGCCCTGCATCTAAGGGGGGCCACGCTTTTGAGGTTTGCGTGTCCCGTCCAAGCCAATTTGTCAAGTTATATTCTCCGGTATAGACCAACCATGTCTCAAGACAGACTTTGCGTTCTGGTGCTCCTATCTATAGAAAAAGACATTGCATCCAGATTAGACTACGAAGAAGGCAAGAAAAGTGGATTTTCATCTCTGAAACTGGAAACCAGTAAGAGATTTCATGAACATACCTCTAAGTTAATTTCACACTTCCTGTCGAAACACTGAAACTCACATTTTAATTGTAGGCCATAAATGTCCAAATATTAATACACAAAAACACGTATCGCTAACGATAACTGGCTGACACGACATCAACGTGAGTTATGACTATGACATCCGGCATATCGAGACTCAGAGTATACTTGCCATTTGGGTCCTTTTCTAGAAGAGGCCCTGCTAATTTCCGCATGACACCACTTCACATTTTGCACTGTCGTGGTATTGACATGAATTATGAATTACACTTTTTTAATAGATTATATCGTTATATTTTGATAAAGTCTACGTGTTATCTTGCAAAAATTTAGCTTAATACTGTAATGAGAAAATCCAGTGTATGTTAACATTATTTTTATTAATTTCGAACTCGGGTTTATACAGTCCGCACATACCGGTAACAGCGTTTGACGTAACCGGCCCCGCGTGGGGTTGGTCAGCCCTAGGCCCCCTCACACCCCTAAGGCCGCCTCTACGCCAAGGGGCTTTATTTGAAAAAAGATTGGGTTCAGCAATTGAAATGAATTAAAATTTTTAAAGCAGTAAACTCATTGAGTGCCACTCCAGGTTACGGTGTGGTAAGGGGCAGTTATGGACAGATTTATCTCTTTATCCCTTTTAAAGGATGTCGCCATTAGGGTCTGCGAAGTGAATGTTTGAATGGATTTTTGTCATAAGGCTTTTATGGCGTAACAGCTACAATGCGGTCATGCTGGGCCTTGTCTTCACCAACGTGCAGGCCTACGTGTGAAAGACCAAGCGTGCCAGTGTGATGGGTTACTTTTATTCCACTCTACTCAAAAGCCTCTTTTCTTCTTTTCTTTTTTTTTTTCTCCAGCTGGCACAGCGCAGGATCAGGGATATTCTGACGCAAGTAAAGCAGCAGCAGCAGAAAGGAGCAGGTGGGCAGCAATCTCTGCAGCAGCACCATCCACAGCAACCCCACGTGCCACAGGATGCCCAACAGCCCTTGCACACTGTTCCCCAGCAAGTACCACCACAGACACGCCGGAAGTGAAGAGCAGACAGGCAGCAGGGCGGCAATGCAATGAACCAGAGAAGGAAAAATGACAAAAAAAAAGAGAGAACCCTGCTAGAGAGATTTTGAAAGCATATATATATTTATATATATATAGATATATATATATATACATAGTGAGAGAGACGGAAATAAAAAAAAAAAATATGAAAACAGAGACCAGATGCCAGGCCAGAGGGTGACTGGAAATGCATAACCCATGCTGGGGGTAGTGGGTGAGAAGGGGGGTCCAAAGGGGAAGGGGTTTTTGGGCATATTTGCAACACTGTGGTTCAGTGCTGAGACATAGTCAAGTGATGGGGATGATGTTGGCAGCAAAGGGGGCAATGTTGCATGTCCTTCTGTGGCACACGGCACCTTTCCAAATTCTCAGCTCCCCACTCATTATGGGAGCTGGTGGTCTGTAATAAGGTGGCAGCCTCTTTTTTTTTATTTTTAACCAAACCGTGTGTGTTTTCTTGCATGGGGGCACCTCATCCCCCTTACTTCCAAGAGAGTCCAATTATGGGATTCATTTCCAGTCACTCTTAGTTTTCCAGGTCTTTTTTTTTTTTAAAAAAAGAAGTATATATATAAATAGATTAAACTATTATATTACAACAAAGAGGAAACCTTAAACGGTGGACCAGGGTGTGTTGGGTAAGGCGGATTGCAGTTCTGTACTCCAACAGTTGGTGGGGGGCATAGGGATGAGAACAAGCGATTTTGTAGATAAGCCTCTCCTGCCATTAAAGGTGCCTTTCGGGCCTTTTCTTTTTTAACTTGGGCAATTCAAGCAGGGTGTAGCTACCCTGCCATTGATTATGGGACACGGGTGTCAAACCACCCCACCCACAACTACCTAACCTTTAATAATCCAGCGACTCTATAAGGGGAATGATAACTAAAAATTAAAGGAACCACACTACCCCTTTGCCAGGCGGCATAAAATTACTGACAAGTTCTCAAGTGGGCAATGTGAAAAGATGCCTCATGAGTACCAGAGAAAATATTTTAAAAATGGAACACACTGAAAGAGGCTTTCTGTTTGTGTGATGTTCTGGAATATCATGCATGAGGTAACAGTTATCCATGCTTCATATTCCACATCCCCACCAGCCCCCACACACAATGAGCTTTTTTTTAATCAAAATATTAATTTTAGGGAAGGGAAAAAATTAGAGGACGGGGCCCAAGACGAAAAAGGGAACAGGGAGGTGGAAGAGCCGGGAGGACGAATGGGGAAAGTCAATAAATTGTGTATTTTATCACCCAGTAGTTTTGAATTGATTTGCTCAGTTGGAACAGCAGCTTGCTTCCGCCACCCATGATCGCACACCCAGTGCCCTTGAAGCACTGGTTTGCTATACTTAATAGCCCAGACAGAGAGAGATTCCTGAGATGATAAGAGCCGGGCATATAGTTGGTTTCACAAGATGAGAGAGGAATAATTGAAAGAAAAGAAAAACCTACCTCAAGGTGTAGTTACCTCAGTGTTTTGCTTTCTTTATTTTTTTTTTTTTTGCTTGCTGGTATTTTATATAAAGCTGATAGTCTTGAATATTTTATTTTTTTAATAAAAGAAAAAGAAAAGATTTTTTGGGGGTAAGGGGCAAAAGTATGATGAGATGAGCCAAACGCCAGGGGCGTTTGTTGAAACATCCGCCAGAGAGATGACGCAAAACTGAGGAAGGCCACCATTGCATTTGCATGGCGTGGGGCTCTTTTCTTTTTTTTTAAAACAAAAAAAGAATGGTTAGTGGAGGATTTTTGTTGTTTTTTTTTTGGGAAGTAGAAATCGTTGTTGCGGAAGGACGTGTAAAATAAGCGTCAGTTTGGCTGTCAGCGTAGAGTTTACAAGATGAGTGGGGTGGAAATGGGAGGCCATCTTTACGTATTTATTATTTGAATCATTGTTTTACACCGGTGAATATGTGATAGTGATGAGAGAACGTGTCAAAGTGTTTTTCTTGCAGGTAAAGGCTGCTAAAATGGAGCTTTAAGACTGCCATGGCATGCCACGCTACTAAAAGTTGGAAAGCAGATTGAGGTGCAGCATGTTAAGTTGGTGCCCCCAAGGCTGGGCTTTTTACCAGAAATCGTGGTGGGTGCACCCTTAGCAGGATAATTTAAATGAAGTCCTGGATATTTTGTGCGTGGTTGTCTTTAAATATTGGTGCTTTTTAAAATTTTATTTCATTGTTATGTTTATTTTTATGATCGTCCAGGAAATTTCCATTTACCAGTGATCTTGCCAAATTTTACCTCTTGGAAATTGACACGTTTTCTTAATATAGTACTGAAAAGAACAAAAAAAAAAAAAAACGCACTGAGAAATTTCAGCTTGCTCACACGGGCAGGCAAAAAGTGCAGCTCCAACTCCCAGCATCACATTTGCGAGGAAGCCATTCGCGTCAGGGATGAGCTGGAGCTCCGCCCCCTCTGCCATTCCGTTTGCCTAGACTCCCGCTGTGTGTGTGTGTGCGCGCGCGTGCGCGTCTGTTGCTCAGCAGCACTAATGATGGGCGGGGCAAATGGAAAGTACAAGAAAAAGAGTTGGCTGGGGGCTTAGCTCTGGTCATTTCCTAACAATGTGGCCCTCACTTTGCATCTCACCTGCCACATTGACTGCCATGTTGCATAACTAGGAGGGCAAATGCTCACCAGTTGTCATGAACTGGACGCTGAATGCCAAACAGTGTTATTTTTACATCCTCTGCAATAATGTTTTATATAAAAATTATATATATATATATATATAAAATAATATATATATATATAGTAAAAAAATAAAATAAAATTGGCTTTGGTTTATATTTTTTAAACTGTGGAGAAATTCTAACCATTTAAATGGGAGCTAATAAATAATGAAAAAAAGTGTATATAAGATGTAAAGCAGCAATGAAAAGATAGAAAATGTATTTTTAGATGATTTAAAGAAAAAAAGGAAAAGAAAAAAGAGAAGCAAACAAAACCACCACTAAATGCGTCTAATACACCACAAATCAGAAAGATGGCTTTTAAATACCTTTATCAGCGTTAAAAAAAATTTATCCAATACTTTGTGCTTCCATTCTCGAAAAAAAACAGATTTCCCCCTTTTGTTGTTATTTTGTTTTTGTTTTTTTTCTTTTGGAGGTTAAGGGTGCCTTTTTGAGGGGGATTTACACAGACAAGGGTTAACCAAAGAGTGGATTGTAGGCGAAGTGACGGAGAGAGCCTATGACGCCAAAATAAACTAAAAATGCCTCATCAGCATGGAGTTGGATGGATGAGACAAGAATAACACTCATCAATAGAAGCCTGACTTCACTCTTTTGCTGATGCCCTAGTGGATGAATTCATTTAAGCATGAGGAGATTGAAAAAGCCGACATGGTGGGATAATAACAGAGGCTCCCAGTTTTAAAATTTGACAAAATATCAAAACTGCTGACCAAGAACTCTCATCCATGGTAACAAGCCCTGCCCCTTTTTTCAACTCTTTTTTTTTTCCTGCTTGAAGTCTCCACCCCTTTATAGTGAGTAGAGGGTTCCCACTATATTCAGTGAAAAAATGGTGGGGCTAACCATAATAGATGCGGGCTCCTCATTTGCACCAGAAACTTCTAGAGCTTGGCTACAAAATGAATGCAGCTTTATGCAAATAATAGAAGGGGCAAGGCTCTGTATGCTCTCCCTAAGTCTAAGTAGATTTTTCTATGTGTCCCTGCTGCCCCATTTAATTAGAAACTTCAGAATTGGCCCCTTTATGAGTAAATGTACCCTGCAATGAACTGGCAGCCAGGGTGGATTCTGATTGGACTCAAAATAAATATATTCATTAAACAAGGTAAAAAGAGTATAGCAGATGTTCAAAAGCCACGCTCCACATCATTTGGATGTTATCATAGCATCAGCTTGCAAGTCACACATCAGGCTAGGGCTCAGCCTCAAGCTCGACAATTGTAGTCCAGTGTGAATTTCACCAAAGCGTCACACCTTGACTTGTTAAACCCTCAAAAGGAAAAAACCTCCACAAGAAAAAAAATAAAAATTATTCAAAAAACAAATCCCAGTTTTGACTCTTTCAGAATGTTACCCTCCACACATTTTTTTTTTTTTTCAAATGCACGTAGCGGCTTATTCAGACATCGGCCTTAAAAAAAGAAAAAAGTATAAAATTTACAGCTTTTTTATTTATTTCTTTTACCTTTTTTAAACAACAGCAAGCTTAACTCGGACGTGACATCTGGTTGAAACTTTTGTGTCAACCAAAATAAGTTTAAAAACAAAAAAAAAAAAAGAAATGACTACAGGACATACAAAATAAGATTCTTTTTCGGGGGACTCAGAACTGATGCAGAGGACTCATAACGGCTATGACAGTCGGGAGGAGGCATTGAGGCAACAGCTGCAGATGATTGACACAGGGGTCCTGCCACTGGAGGGACAAGCATTTTTAAATCTCCTCTCCAAATCCACACTGCCGTCAAAGGTGGCAAATTTTTAAAGAGGAGAGCAGGTGGAACGTTTTGACCTTCCATGCCTACATTGTAATTTTGCAACATGGAGGCCTGTTTGCGATTGACAGACAGCATTTTATGGAGCACCTTAGACGTGCCAAATAGGCGTCTGATCCCTCCAGCCACTCTTAACACCCAGAAGTATGAATTGTGGGAGGTCAGACATGATGGGTGGCTTGGTGGCAGTGATCCCCTCTGACCAATCCAGCTTAAGCCAGTGCGATCTTCTCCAACTTTCATTTTGAATCTTCAATATGTCTTTTGTTTTAAACATTAGGGAGCATTTAAACTAAATCTAACTGGACCTGTAAGCCAAATCTTGGATCACCCAGGCTCCCTGACTTTACTATTCTTATTGTTTTTCATTGAATATGTTTGTGAAGAATCCAAAACATGGACTTTTTTTTTTGCAGTGTTTGCAGTAATTACACGCCAGCTCAGTTTACGTTTGATTTGGTTTTTTTTTTTCTTGTAACATTCTCAAAACTGCTGGTTGTGCATATGAATACTGTGTACAATTTACACTTTGAGCAGACTTGGCTTGTTGAGATTATATCCTGCTTAATTTGTGTAAAACAAAAAAAGAAAAGAAAAAATGAAATAAAATCAAGATTGCAATTGTTTGGTTTCACGTGAACCGGTGCTGTAAGTTTGCACAGGGGCGAGTTTCGTCGTTAGATTTAACGGACTGTAAAAGTGTTGATTCCCCCTCGGAACATTTTTTTTTTTTGTGTGTTATAACGTGGAATGGTAATGGGTTTCATTTGGATTTGCGTCAACCTGATGTCCAAAAGACACCAACTTTTTACAAATCCCTCTAAATGAAACACAAAACAAGAAGAAAAAAATAATACTTCAATTAGGCCTTTTCACATTTCATTGTGTTACATGCTGACACACTGGCAGGGTTTTTGCTATGAATCAGTATAACAGGATTTTTATTGTATTATCTAATTCTGTTCCTAAATCAAAGAAAGAAGAAAAAAACAAACAAGAAAACACAATACAATCCCAATTAAATCATTATGACTACATACTGTAGCACAATAAAATGAAATCAGTTATTTATTAAACACCTATAAGGGGTCAATGTCCCTTTCACGTAGCAGAGTATTCTGTTTTTTTGTCGATAAATGGGAAACGTCACAATAAAATCCATTACGATTCCACATTGTAACACAATATTAATGTTGAACTACTTCACCTAAATAGCCAAGTCTGCACACTTTGTTAGCCTGGTTCATTAACCAATGTGAAAAAATACCAAGGTGCTGCTTTGTAAGAAACGCCTCCTCTTGGTCATATCGAATCTGTTGCCTTCTTACTGACCACTCGCTTTTGAACTGCTAAGCGCACCGAATCTTAACGTCGTCATCTCTACTTTTAGGATTTGTATAGTTATATATTTTTTTTTGTTCTTTTTACAAACCAACCTGGTTTATTTTCCTAAAACACATAAGCTAATATCAACCCTAGGTGGATAGACATTTTAGGAAAAAGCTTTTTTTTTTTTTAAGCTTCTTCCTTCATTTTGTTTTCTTTAAAGAACTTAACACATAACTGATAATCTCTCAACATTTGTGTGGTTTTATTATTATTCTTATGAATTTTAGCACGTATACCTTGACATTAACCAGCTTCATTTACCACACCATCCATTTGAGAACCATCATTGCTCTGGTTAAACATATCACAACAATTGGTCCTCTCTTTGACTTTAATCAGCATGGCTGACCTTGCAGGTCTCTACCAGTTTTGTTTTTTTTTTTTTTTGAATGTTTTTTTTTTTTCCGGTATTACTTTTCACTCTCTACCATCAGCGATATACTAGACCATTGCTGCTGGTACCAAATCTATGCGACTTAATTCCCGGAGTGAAGGACACATGCTTGAGGTTCACTCCTGCAGTGTCACAAGGTCTCGAAGTTCACCTGTCGCTCCACAGGCGTGAAACACACGCAGGGTACACCTAACCTTCTTCGCGGTTCCATTGATGGCAAAGCAAATGTACAACATACAGGTGCTACAAACTTGATGCATGATTAGTAAACTACCTCAACACTTTTTGCCATAAGATTGTTAAAAATAAAAGTAAATGTGCATTGTTCCCTGCTTTCATGTTATACAGTTCATCATCATATGTAACTCATTTTCTTTTGTTACCTCTTCATTGCCAGAGCATGTATGATCATGAAGGGGTTAACAGGGACTGGGTGGGGTTAGAAGCTACAGATTAGCTCCTCCAGGCGATTTATTTCTTCTGGGGGCAAGGTGCCTGCTGCCAGTGCCACCAAATCCATTGGCACAGCCTGGATGTAGCCCAGATTATATGAGGATGGCACTCAGGTTTATTGATCGAAGGGGTCTTCTATAAGCTACATCTTATTTTGGCTGCTTGGGACTGAAACTATCTGATCTTAAATTCAGGGTTGGAATAGGACGGGGTGGGGGTGTTATGGATCACAGACCCTCACCTGTTTAAAGCAAAGTCACCACAGTTTCTGATGACTCAAGCAGTCAATCGGGTGGTTAGACTCCTCAGGACTGGCTGACCCACCCTTCATTTTAACACCTGCTCTGTGCTTTAAATCACGTGGGCACGATTTTCCTAAAAAAATTACTTTTTTTTTTTTTGTTGTTGGTTTTGTTGATCTACCTCTTAGACTAATAGTAAAAAAAATGAAATTAAAGAAAAGAAGAAAAAAAAAAACAAGAAATTGGGTAGTGGCATTTCCATATACAGTAGCTTATAGTCTAAAAACCTTATACTTCTTCCAAAGATGATTTTTTTTTTATTTTCCATAACTAGAAATAATTTTAAAAGCAAAAAAGTTTTAAAATGTGAGCTGTTTTAATTCCTTTTTTTTCCATGCATTTCTTCATCATTAGATTCTTGCATTTTAACCTGAAATTATTCACCTCTGGTTCCTTTTAAATGATGACAATGGATTGTACTTTTTTGTTACATTAGAAATTTTTCTCTGTAAACAGTGGAACTAATAATATGCTACAGGATGTTTCAAGCAGCATGATAAAATTTCAAACAATATTAAAGAAAAGGATTATGGGAAAGAAAATCTGATTTTTGTGCGCCTGGTTTTTGTTGTTGTAGTTCCTTGCTTCTTGCTTTAGGGTAAATATCATTTGCTGCTCAGCCTAAAAATCAAGTGTAAATGGACATGGTTTCCCCAAAATACTGCAAATTACTGTTTGTCATATACACAACTGGGATTACCTGATCAATGGAAAAAGGAAAATTTGGCAAAAATGACACATGTAAGTTCAGTCCAGTTTATCAGATTGATGGTGTGCAGTAGCAACTGGCATCAAGACTGTGAGATTCAATGCCATCTGATGTCACAATATATAGCCATGTGGCAGTGCACCACCAGTACCTATTACAGTTTCCATTTACCACAATTCGTGGTCCAGTTTGCATGAAAACTCACAATAGAAGGTCACTCTGTTCAAGTTTGCTGGCAATCAGATTTGCAGATCTGTTACTCTCACAACCAGAACTAGAGGCCCATAAAAAACAAAAAACAGACTAGGTCGGATTAAAATTACTTTTTTGAAAATTTACCTCCATGACGCCATTTTTATATGCTGTACAAAGAACTGAGTGACTCTGAAAGGTAGTGAGTGGCCATTTAAGAGGACAGAAGGTCAACTCCACACATCATGAACCACCTTGGGTATAAAGATGTGACAGTGGCACAGTGCTGGCAAGGTGGCAGTGTGCAGAAGTCGCTAACTTTCTGCAGAGTCAAGTGCTACAGACCTCCAAAAGCTCAAGAACAGTGCATAGAGAGAGAAATTCATGAAATGAGTCTCCATGGCCAAGCAGCTGCATCCAAGTGCATGGAGTTGGCCCACCATTTGTAACTATAACAGCTTCAACTCTTCTGGGAAGGCTTTTCACACGGCTTAGGAGTGTGTTTTTGGGAATGTGTGACCAGGGGCCTCATGTATAAATGGTGCGTATGCACAAAAATGTTGCATAATCCTGTTTCCGCGTTCAAATCACAATGTATAAAACCTTAACTTGGTGTAAAGCCACGCACATTTCCACTTTGCAGACTGGCGGTACCCAGCGTCAAAGCAGTGCTACTGTTCCTGTGTGGTTTCCCTTTCTTTTTTGGATCCACATCCATGACGCGACTTTATAAATACACTGAAATTAACTGCATATTGTTTATTAGTTTAATGCATCTGATTGTAATTAACCTGTAACAATATAAAGGTCCACGGAATGGTCAAACTATTCTAAACACCATAACTGCTTTAGCGTTGTTACTCTAACTGCACCATCTTTTTCTTCTTTCAACTGCTCCCGTTAGGGGTTGCCACAGCGGATCATCTTTTTCCATATTACTATCACTCGGAGCAGCTGATTGGAAAGAAAATTATCGGTATACAGCATCAAACACATGCTGCCTCAGCCATGCTGCCTATTTGAACTGCTCTCACACGGCAAACGCTTCAAAACCTTTCCTGTACGGACATCGCGGTTCACAAACAGTTTCATCCCAAGAACTCTAAACCCACTCAATCAGTCCATCAAGTGCTCTTTGTAGAACTGTTTGTACTAATAAGTACAATCACCTCACTGTAAACTTGCACTACTGTTATAATGTTGCACAACCTGAGCCACTTTATAAAGCGTGTATTTACATATGATGACGATATCATTTTTAAGATGAAATGCAGAAAAATATGTTTATTATATTATACAGATAAAACTTTAACTTTAAATAATCTATATTGTTAATAATTAAACATGTGAGGACACAGTGCTGCAGTGCTAGCAAGGATCTGGTGCTCCGTTCACAGATTGTTCCTGTCTCGCGCTGTATTCTTGCTAGGACTGGCGTGACCCTGGAAGGATAGAATAAATGAACATGTACTACGAAGATATTTCAATGTTCTTTAAAAGTTTTGAAGAATCGGCGTTGTAAGCTTACAGATGGCTTAACGTCTATTGCGGAGCGGATTGTGTGGCGATTGGATATTCGGAGAAAGAAAAGTAAGGACAGGAATTGGGGGTTAGTACGTTTGAAAGAGACAGTACTGCTTCAATAAATTATTTCATTGAAGGTTGCGCACAATCACTGCACCACCGTGTTCCAATCCTTCTATATAAAAGCGGTCGGGATTGTCCTTCCGTCCCGTGAGTGCTACGCAGGCGCGGAGTTTCACACATACCCTGTCCATTTTGCAATGCACGATGGGATTTGTAGTTTCGTTTTTCTAGGTAAAAGATGATTTTCTACTTCTTTCTTACTATATAAAAGCGGTCGGGATTGTCCTTCCGTCCCGTGAGTGGAAAGCGTAGCGGTATTCCGCTTATCACAGACTTACTATTTGCAGCTTGCGGTACGAAGCGACATGATGTGAGCAGAGTTCTGGTGCTCCCATCGTTCCCTTGCTTTTGTGCGCGATGCACTGGAAAAACAGACAAAATTATGTCTCTGGAAATAATTAATGTTGATGGAGTACAAATGCCTCAACGCATAGTAAATATCAGGGGGGTTCAAAAGTGCAACCTCAATATAGAAGAAAAGTTTAAATTTCATCACAAAAATAACAGAAACTACGAGTATTAAAGTAATACCGCTCAAATGCAATATAACCAAATTAATGAGTTTGTATAAAATATCAAATTGATCTACATATTGAATTGCCTTAAGAAGTGGTCAACTTAAAACTCGGTCGCCTTAAAAGGCGGGTCAGCCTAGTGTTTAATAACATGCTTTAACTCCTATCATCATGAAAATGACATCAAGTATACATTTCAGTATTTTAATTATTCAGAGAGCTGCAATATTATGAATGTAATGGATTCTGTGTCCTGTCAGAGGAAGAGAAAGCCCAGAAGCACATAGTTATTCATACACATAGAGCACATAGAAGACCAAATACAAAACAAAGCATTTAACATGCTACTTTAGTTACGTTGGGATTTGAGAACCTAGTAAATTAAATTATTTCTTTTTTCTCTGTAACCCAATAAGCTTTCATATGACACTCAGAGGGTGGGCAACGTCTCGGCTTTTCCTGGCGACTTTGATATCTAACAACTTCTTTTTTATTTCGAGCACTGTGCGACTTTGTGAACTTGAGATTTCGAGTTTCTCTGACACTCTATGTCACTCAATCATTTTCCTTTTGTTGTTCATATCACTGTTTAAACCAACAATTAGTACATTTTTCATTTGCCTCCACTTGGTATTCGCTGAAATTCTTCTATTTCCCCCGTGCTTTTGCCATTGCCTTTTCACAGAGCGCTGAGCTTAAGGGCTATTTATATTGATTTGCATATTCAAAGAGGCGTAATTCTGGGAGGAGACGGGGCGGGACAGCAGCCGCATGCACGTACATTACTTTTCACGCTGACCGGAATTTATGTAGCGGAAAAATGTGGAAGTTGGTGTTCGCACAGATTTATGCATCTGGATTTTTTTGTGCACAAGCACATTTTCACTTTTGTGCTTACGCCATGTTATAGTGTGAATTCTACGCACGCCGTTCTGCATGGAGCCCCAGGAGAGCATTTGTGAGGTCAGGCACTGATGTTGGACGAGAAGCCCTGGCTCACTTGCAGTCTCCGCTCTAATTCATCCCAAAGGTGTTCTATCGGGTTGAGGTCAGAGCTCTGTGCAGGCCAGCCAAGTTCCTCTACACCAAACTCAATCATCCATTTCTTTATAGACCTTGCTTTGTGCACTGGTGTGTATGCAGTCATGTTGCCATCCCCAAACTGTTCCCACAAAGTCCAAAATGGCTTTGTATGCTGAAGCATTAAGTATTCCTTTCACTGGAATTAAAAGGCCAAGCCCATCCTTTGAATAATAACCCCACACCATAATCTGCCCTCCACCAAACTTTACACTTGGCATAGTACCATTCTCCTGGCAACTGCCAAACCCAGACTCATCTATCGGATTGCCAGACAGAGAAGCGTGATTCGTCACTCCAAAGGACACATCTGCACTGCTCTAGAGTCCAGTGCCCGCGTGCTTTATGCCACTGCATCTGACACTTTGGTGATGTAAGGCTTGCTCAGCCATGGAAACCCATTCTATGAAGCTCTCTGCTGCACTGTCGTTGAGCTTTTGGAGGTCTGTAGCTATCGACTAATTAGCGACTTCTGCACACTGTACACCTCAGCATGTGCCGTCCCCACTCTGTGATTTTACGTGGCCTACAACTATGTGGTTGAGTTGCTGTTGTTCCCAATTGCTTCCACTTTATTATAATACCACTAACAGCTGACTGTGGAATATTTAGTAGCAAGGAAATTTCATGAACAGACATATTGCACAGGTGGCATCCTATGACGGTAGCATGCTTGAATTCACTGAGCTCATGAGAGCGACCCATTCTTTCACAAAGGTTTGTAGAAGCCTTCTGCATGCCGAGGTGCTCGATGTTATACACCTATGGCCATAGAAGTGATTGGAACACCTGAATTCAGTGATTTGGAGGGGTGTCCCAATACTTTTAGCAATATGGTGCATTTATGGATGAGATGATTTGTTTTTTATGTTATATTTTGAATACTTTACTACAATACAACCAGGGAATTCTGACATTTTGAAGCAAATTCTAATGAAGATACAAATACTTTTCTTGAAACTGGTATGTCTGGTATTTCAAGTATTCCTTAAAATTGGAAACAAAACTACACCAAGTATATATATATCTGCAGCCTGGAGTTCCAAATAGGTGGTCTTGACTCCAATGGGCACCAATAGGTCTCCAGAGCTCCATCCTTTTATACTCTGGTTAAGATTAGCATTGTGGAAGGTTTATCTGACTGAAAAAATGCCAATTACTGTCAGGTAAGATAAGTCCGCCTACTTGGAGCACCAAGGTGGAGACTCCAAGCTGCAGAGATACCAGGCTCAACTACACAGGTATACATTGAAAAAAATTGTTTTGATTATTTCATGTGTTATTTTTTTTATTATATTTGTGGGTCCTGAATTCAAAAATGAAAACCATTTTTCTCTGTCATGTAACGTTTTTTCACACAACACATTTTTAGCTGTCACTTACAGCTTTTTTTTTATTATTTTGCACTATAAATAGTTAGCTATGAGTATCTTATTTTGATGATCAGTCAGGTCGGGTTGAGGAGCATGAACTAACCCACCACATGACGAAACTGCTTGGGATCCTGATTGTCAACCGCCTGGGCAGACACGTGGTCCAATCTAACCCCGTCCGGAAATGACTCTCTGTCTGCCACAGCCAAGTGTTACGTGGGTGTCCCCTTGGCCTGGTCCAGCCACTCAGGTCCTCAACAATGAGCCTGATCACCCTCTGGGAATTGCACCACATGGCCATAGTGCTGTAACTGGTGCTCCCCCACCAATGCAGGTCATGTGCCTCATTCAGGACTCCATGAGCAACCACTCATTCGACACAAAGTCAAACCAATGGTACCTAAACATTTTCCAAAAAGACACAGTACTGAAGGAATCCAGTCTTTGTCTCAGGTCACTGGATAGCGTCCATGTCTCACAACCATATAGCAAGACAGGAAGCACCAGGACTCTAAAGACGTGGACCTTCGTCCTTTTGCAGAGTTATCAGGAGCGCCACACACCCCTTTTCCAGCGACCTCATGACCCCCCATGCTCACCCAACCCATCTACTGACTTCACAGAAAGAGTCACCAGAGACATGAATGTCACTGCCGAGGTAAGTAAGTCGACACTCTCTCTGTAGACAGACACACTGGTGATGGATGTGCCCAAGAGGTCATTAAAGGTGATAACTTGTTTAAATGTATTATTTTTTCTAATATTAAAATATATGTTTAAACCTGTAAAAATCTCAAAATGAACTACAATGAGCACAGATGGTTACACTGGATGTA
This sequence comes from Polypterus senegalus, assembly GCF_016835505.1. NCBI lineage: Eukaryota > Metazoa > Chordata > Cladistia > Polypteriformes > Polypteridae > Polypterus > Polypterus senegalus. The sequence continues at coordinate 13,098,577 of NC_053170.1, read as the reverse complement.
GGAACCTGAAAGTTCTGTGTATTTTACTGGATCAGCAGTCATGGCATACAAAATTCCCATGTGAGTGAGTCAGCAGAGCCAAACACTGGCACTGGGTACAGAAAAAATGGCCAACTATATACAAAAAAAAAACAGCTTAGTGCCCAAAATATCACCAGAGCTAGCTTGGTGGATTCAGATAAATTGCTGCTACCACCACTCGGTTAAATGAAGAAGTTTGTCAAAACCCTCTCAAAAAATGTTTTATTTATTTGTTCTGAAAGTTTCCAGGTTTATCTGGGGCTAAATTGAAAAAGGGGAATTTTCATGTGGATCTCATATTAGAAAACCGATTTCCAATGAAGAATTTGATGGTACGATGAACAACCTGGAACAAGAGGCTCGGGTATCATTCAAAAAAGTTATTTCTAAGTTTTTATGTAACAGTAAAGTCCTAAACTACTACGAGACTGCAAAAAATGTATTTAGTTAGGTTTAAGGAATTGAGTTGCAACTTTGCTTCTCAAAGTTCACTTTTTGGGTTTGTATTTGGAATTGTTCAATGAAAACCTTGGCGAGGTGAATGAAGAACAGATTGAAACATTCCATCAGATTATCAAGGATCTGGAATGAAGGTACCTGGGGCCCTGGGATGTCAGTATGATGGCGGATTAGTGGTAAATGATTTGTAAGGACGCAGCAGAAAAAGTGAACAAACAACTGAAATAAAAAAAAAAAGTGACAAAAACATGAGAAATTATATGCATGTCAAAGAATATATACTGTTGTTTTCTTTACATATACAGTGTTCAATGTTTAACAATATTAGATTCACTACTTATTTTCATGTTAGTTTGGTTCAGAATAACATTATATATATTAATAAATTGTCATTTTTGTACACTCAATTTAATTTAATTTCAAATAAATGTGATGTAAGAGAAGGAATTTAATCATATGTTTTATTTTGTTCATGAAACCAAATAAAAATAACTTTACACTGTAAACAATTCTTCTATCGGCTGCTCTAATATTTTTACACAATCTATCAGTCGCATAGGTAAGCAGTGGTTTAACAGACGCCTTGTGTTGTTCGTAACCAACACCAAACACTCAGTCTACCATCATTTTTCATCATAATACCCACGTAGCCTACTCGTGTCATTTATTATAACCCCGCCACTCAACCCAGATTGAGTGCGTCTCCATTCACTCATCACCCTTTCGATTAGAAATTCGCGACAGAAGTAATGTTTCAAAAATAATTACAAATCAAATTTTACATATTCATGTTTTTGTTTTGTAAATAAAAGAATGTAAAAAAACTATGAAATTTTTCTCTTGCCTATGACAGTGGCGGTGTTATAACACACGAGTACCAAGTAAAATTAAGGACGTTCGTTTCAATGAAGAAAGGTGAATACAGTTAATAACGTCTGTTTCTCTATGAAGAAAAGTGAAGGAACCCACCACCTCCTCTACATACCCTAATCCCCATGACCGGGCTGTAGTGCTCCAAACAAATTTAACATAAAGCAGTTTTTGGGCTATAGATGTTGTACTAGTGATGTAAAAAGTTCCATTTCCGCCACACTGAACATGACTTCCAACCTCTGCCCATTCCCGCTTCTGTTGATTTCCTTTTAACAGGCTAAATGTTCGACCTTCTCCTTTTCTCATTGGAGAACTTATTTGAAAACCGGAAAAACGTCATCGTTGGGCGGTAAATTTGGTTTAGTTTTTTTTTTCTCTTCTCAGTTACGAGTTTTGTCTTCTTAAGGATGGAAGACCCTGTCAGGTATTGTTTAGATATTTTGTCTTTGTTTATTTTGCTTTTTTTTATTTATTTAAAAGTGTCCAAACAGTACGTTCACCGCGGCTTGCACATTTTAAAGTGGGGTTATAATATGACAGAAACTCCAGTAGTTGAAATGTGTTTCTGTTAAAGTTTGGATGATGTGTTTACGGATAACTTCACTGGCAAATGTACGGAATGCTGGCAAAACATTTTGAGTGAAAAATCATTTATGTAAATGTGTCCTCCTTTGAATTTTATGTGAGAAGCTACTTCGTGGGCGTCTTCTTGTGCCTTGCTCCGAAACAAATAAGATCGCCTTCATAAAGTATTATGATATTTAAATGATGATTTGGCCTAAGCGTATTTAAACCTTGAAATGATGGTAAGTACGAAAAATCAATAAGTGCGTGGAATATAAAGATCATAATTTCTGGCCTGCCGACAGATTTCGTTATTAGAAAATGCAGTCAGCACTATTTAAACCGTCTTTAAAATCGGTTTATCTAGATCAAGATTTCTCAACCTTGCTATTATACACCTAAAATGAATACAAGTTTTTATTTCAATTGATCGCATCTTTAGTTACTCAAATCTTTATTTGTCTTTCTTGTATAATTAGTCAACCATTTTTATGCTTGTATTCTTTTTGTCAGATTTTATAGAGTATCTTTTTTTTTCCGATGTATTGTAGGTAGATTTTTATTTTTGACGTGGATCTTGATACTTAAGAATATTTTTCTTTGTGTTAAACCAACCTGTTTACAGTTGAATGTAAATAGTTCATTTGAAGGCTTTAACAAAGAGTAAAAAAAAGTGAGAAACAGAGGTAGCACTTATTTCAGTGGTGTCATCCAGGAAGATTATTACTAAATAAATGTATTTGTTGGAAAAAAAAAAAGTCTGTATGCTGGTTAGTACTACAGTCTCAGCCCATCTACCCGTCTTCAAACCCCAGGGTGAGACACTGGTCTGTGTCTTTGTGAGACGTTCTGTGGTTGCCCCCTTCCATTTTTTTAATTTACCCCTTTCTACACCCGGCAGATGTGTATGTTTAATTAAGTAGCAACTCTAAATCGGCCCTATTTGAGTGTTTCCTGCAATACATAAGGCTTTATCCAGCTTCACACCTTTGGGATGTGGTAAAAAGGGAGATTTGTACCATGAATATGCAGCAGAAATTGCATGTTGTAAACATGTCCACATGGAGCAGAATCTTAAAAGAAAAATTTCCAACATCTTGTGGGATCCATGCCACCAAGATTTGATGCTGTGGTGAAAGTAAAAGGAGGCTTACCAAGTCGGTTAGTTTACAGTATATCATTTTCGAACTGGTGTTTAGTTGCAGACAATGCTCTACTACTGAAAGATTAGCCTTGAGAGACTTCTATGCAGTTAATTAATGGTGAACACACAATGCATCTGAGGTGCGAGACAGAAATGAGCTTTAAGACGAGCTGCCAATCCATTACCTTGCAAATGTGCACCCTTTCTTTTTGTTATAGCCACTCCAGTTTAGTGTGAAACTTTAGTCTAAGAGTATCAAAGTGATACCTCCAGTGTCTTGGGTTTGAATCTCATACCTGGTTATTGTCTGTCTGTTCTTCCCTCATCTCCCAAGATATTAATGTGAAGTTAATTGGAAATTTCATATTGCTCCCATATGCATGGTTGTGTTCATTGACGGGCAGGTTTGCTGTCTTGAGCTGTGTGTCCAGCAGAGAATGCTTGCATCTTAGATGGAGTGGGATCAATGCTAAGAATCGCACTGTGGAAAGGGTGTTCCAAAAAAAAAAAACCCATCAGAAACACAAATAATAAGTTTATACTGTAGTTGGTTTGTATTTCAACATATAAATCCACAAATGGGCTCTGACAGGAGACCCAAAGTAATCTGACATGAGATGAATGCAGCAGCCTGTTATTTTCTCCAGAAGACGTAGGAATAGTGGAGTCTGTAACGCTGCAGACGGCTGCAATTCAAAAGTCCCAGGGTCGAGCACATAAGCAGCAGTACTGCTCCAGCATGTTTAAGGTCTAGCCAATGTGGGGTCTCAACATTTCGGGGTGTGGTATCACTTTTCTGGCCCTCATTTTCCAGAAGCATCTCGGTTAAAAAAAAAAAAAGAAAATTTAAAAATAAATTTTCTGTGCCTTTCTCCCAGAAGAGCCCAAGAAGTGCTTTGTCATATGTTTATATAGTGCAAAAATTAAAGCAAAGTAAGCAAGGCATAATAAAAAGGAAAAGCAAATAATCTTAACAGTTTAATAAAATAGATAATAAGTACGAGTGCAAAGCTTAATAAATAAACAGACCATAGTGATGCACTGAAAACAATTTTTTTTCTCTCTCAAAAATTTTAATTCCTGACAGATTTTCCATGATGATGATAAATCTCTTCAAGCTGAATATAAATATAATTTCAGATTGACTAAATCATGTATAAATTTGGAGAAAATTGAAATTCACTTTTATTGAATTGATTAATCACCTAATAACCCTGACGCTGTGAACTGCGAGGGGGAGTCGAGCTAAAGTGGGATTTATTTAGAAAATGGAATGAACCTTAACAAAACTGATCATGTCATTTCTCAGTGTCGTCTCCACCCTTCTCATGGCACTTGCGCCACCTGCCTGGTGCAGTTTAAGGGCCTTGCTCAAGGGTGCCAATGAAATGGTCACCTCTGGTGTTTGCGGGATGCAAACTGGCAACCTTCTGATTGCTGGCGCATATCCTTGACCTCAGAGCCACCACTCTGCCACAAATAAAATGGTATGTGACCATTAAATATGACTTATGTCATCAGCACAGTAAAATCCAAAACATATACCATAGTGTTCGGGAAGCAAAATCTTTGTTGTCCATTGAAATCCTTAATCTTCATTGCCAACTACAAACTGGATCCTGAAATTGTCAGAAAAGGTTCCAGCCCCTCTCCCTGCTATATTAAATAAAGCGGAATTTATGTAAGTTAGTCTAAACTGCACAGCCTTAAGATGTAGGAGGAAACTGGCGTGTCAAGAGAAACATTCATTGAAAGTGTAAAGGGCCAGGCCTGAACCCAGGTCAGTGCACTACTCTGGCACTGTATCATCTTTCCTCTACCTCTCTTAATTCAAACATTCATGGAAAAAGCCACTGAGTTGTACCAATTTGCTCTGGTGCACAAAGCACAGCATTTTTTAAGAGCAGGAGCAAGCATTCTCTTTAAATGACATTTGAATTAAACTGACTTCTTCATAAAACATAAGCCATCTGTCCATTTTTTTTAGCCTATTCAAGAGTGGGAGCCAGCTAATTTATTTATTTGTTTATTTTTAAACTCAAGTTAACACATGCTGTCACTGGTGTTCATTCTAGGGATACAGATATCCTTATGTAAGCTAAGCATTGTGGCATAGGGTCTAAGGCTTTGGACTTAAACTCCGAGGTTGTGAATTCAAGCCACTCTACTGACACAGTGACCCTGAGCAAGTCCCTTTACCTGTGTGTGCCCCAATTGAGAAAAAGAAAATGAATGTAACCAATTGTATCTTAAATGTAATGGATGGAGGTGTCTGACTATTAATATATCCATCCATTATCCAACCCGCTATATCCCAACTACTGGGTCACGGGGTCTGCTGGAGCCAATCCCAGCCACCATAGGGCGCAAGGCAAGAAACAAATCCTGGGAAGGCTGCCAGCCCACCGCAGGACACACACCAAGTACACACTAAGGATCGCCAATCCACCTAACCTGAATGTCTTTGGACTATGGGAGGACACCCAGGCAGACATGGGGAGAACATGCAAACTCCACGCAGGGAGGACCCGGGAAGCGAACCCGAATCTCCTTACTGCGAGGCTGCAGCGCTACCCACTGCGCCACCATGCCGTCCCTATTAATATATATATTTAATAATAGTAAATGGTGTTTAAACTGGTCCTGGTGTGTTCCATTGCTTCATAAATATATGATGTGCAAAGCACCTTCCAAAAAAGCTTACAAGGCACTTTCAAAGCTAAAAAGACAAAGTACAAACACAAAACTAATCTTTCTTATAAATCATTTATGTTTTTCCTTATTGGGATTTGCATCTCTTTCATGAAACACCTGGCTGAGAGACAACAAGAAAACAGAATACATTTATGTTACATAAGATAATTCAGTTGTTTATATAATGGTTAATTATGCATTAGTTAAAATAAATACATTAGTTACTTTTTACTTTATTAAGGACATTTTTCAAAAGAGTCAAAAGGTTTCATCTTATCAAGCTGAATCGTTTGTGTGTGTGTGTGACTTTCAAACTTAAGTGTATGACTACAAAAATATGCTTTGCAACACTCATTATTTACATGAGGTATTTGGAAAAAGGAAATTCTTATGTATTTACATTGAGTCCTATTAAAAAAGATAAATAGTACTGAGATTTTTGGAAGGCACCCAACAACAAATGGGTGCCTTTATGCTTGAGGTAATTGTCTTGCTGGAAAACAAATCTCTCAAGGTATAGAGTTTCCTCCTGGGTTCCCCCCTATTTTGCTTCATTTTTTTTTGTTTCCCTTACAAGCCTTCCATGGCCTGCTACAGAGAAGTGGCAGCACCAGGATATGTGGATAATCTCCCATAAAACTGTGATTGGCGAAGCCCCCTGGGCACTGTTATTTGCACAGTCAATTCCAATGTTCTCCATTGTCGCTTGTCACTCCTTTAGATTTCTCAATTGTCCCTTAGTTGTCTCCCTCACTCATCTTCTTTAGTTTTTGTGGACAACCTGCTCTAGCTTCATGATTGATTTAACTGAATTTTCACCGATTTGGATATTTTCTGGTCTCCATTCCCTGACTTGTGCTTTTCACAAGTTGATTGGTGTCTTCATTTTGAAGATTAGAACATCATACTGGTCCACCACAAGTTAGCCCTTCCATGTACAGGTGCATTTAAAGTACAGTCGTTTGAAACCCCAGACAGGTGGTCTTCCACTGAACTAATTTTGTAACTTGTAAAGCCAGTCGGCTGTCCAAGTCATGATTTAGGTATTGAAGTGGATAAATAATTATGTGATCAATGATTATAATGTTTTATATTTGCAATTAGTTTAGACCACTTTGCAGACACCTATTTTTACTTTGACATTAAAGGGTCTTTTACAGTACTGGTGTCACAAAAGCAAAAATTAATCCATTTTGATTCAGTGGTGCATAATAAAATTGAAAGCTTCCAAGGAGGTGAACACTTGTTATAGGCACTGTATATTTATTTATTTAATATGCTAATTTGTTCTCATTCATATGCACACCATAGGCTACTGGAGAGCTGTGAAGATGCATTATCTGATGTCCAGTTAGAGGGTGAGAGCCATGAGCTCATTGAGGGAGAGCTGCCAGCGAGGTTCTCATTGCCTCACTTGCAGGTAAGTTAAAGCTGTTTTTGAACATATGTGGCACTTCCAAGAGAACAGCTAGGTACACAAGAAAAAATACAAACTGTATTTCATACAATCTCTGCAATAATTTTAAATAATGGCTTTTGTGTTTTTCATGTATTTTCCCTTTATTCTGTATTGTTCAGTATTTGACAGAAAAAGAATGGTGTATGAAATTCAGTACGTTTTTGACCAAGATTTATCTTTCATTGTGGGGAGGCACATTTCTTTTTCAGTCTTGCTGCCAAAAAAAGCATATCCACAAATTAATTTAGAATAAATAATTTCACACACTTCTGTTTCATTAGACAGTATTTCATATTGTGGCACTGAAGGTATTTAAATATAAAATTACTTCCAGAATTGCTTTAGTACTAATCAGTAAACTAAAATACATGAACAGTACATCGTGTTTAGTACATAAATAGTTTGGAAGCACATTAAAAATGTCACCAGAAAATATGCGTGAGAGGTGGAAAGTACAAAGAGCTTAGTGAATATCGCTGAAAATGTACACGCTGAATTTTAATAAAGATCTTTACTCCGCAAGTCCAATTAATTTCAGTTTATTTTAATATAACATATTATTCAGAGCACTACACAGATTGTCTCATCTACAATATTGCATGAGAAACGTACAGCTAATAATAAAAATATCAAGTTTTAAATAAAAGGGATCCAACCATCTTTTCTTATGCAGGTGTATAAAATCCAACGTCTGTATGTCTGTCCACTTTTCACGAAAGAGCTACTTAACGGATTTAGATCTTTTTTTTTTTTCTTTTTCTTTCTAGAATTTGCTTGAACATTCCGGTTGATTTTGCGGCTTCTCTCATTGCGCCAAGGATCGTAGTTCGCTTGCAGGAATGATACTTGCGCTAATCTGACAGAGAGGCTGCGGGCCGAGGACAGGGGGAAGCGTGACGTCGGGAGTAGGGAGCTGTTAGGGCCTTCCTTGCTGTCCTGTTCCGCGGGACACGGCTAGTTAATTATAAAACTGAAGACGTTATCTTTGCATACTAAGAGTAAAAAGATGTTTGTGTTTTTCTTGCAAGTTTGACCCCCTTCACGTCAATTTTACTGTTTTTAGGAGACTCGCCGAAAACAAAAACTTCTTTTCACTCAGCTTCATGTGAAGAAATCGGTTTTAAGTGCTCTGCAGGTTAGAGATCCTGAAGCTTTCCTTGATGGCTTGTGTTTGAAGGAGATGAGTAAGTGCAAGATTTGTTTCTTCTGTTTTGACATAAAACAGCAATTGAGAATCGTGGCAGGCGGAAATCCACCCTGGAACCTTTGAACACAAGCTAGGAACCAACCCTGTGTAGTGCAATAGAGGTCATTATACAGTCGTAGCCAAAAGTTTTGAGAATGACAGAAGTATTGGTTGTTTTTTACAAAGTTAATGGTACCAAAACATCCTCCAAGAGCTGCTTCTCCCAACCATACAAGAACAGTTTGGTGGCAAACAATGCCTTTTCCAGCATGATGGAGCACCTTTTCATAAGGCAAAAGTGATAACTAAGTGGCTCAGGGAACAAAACATGGAAATTTTGGGTCCATGGCCAGGAAACTCCCCTGACCGTAATCCCATTGAGACCTTGTGGTCAAGTGGTGAGTGGACAAACAAAAACCCACCAATTATGACAAACTCCAAGCATAGATTATGTAAGAATGGACTGCTGTCAGTCAGGATTTGGCCCAGAAATTGATTGACAGCATGCCAGGGCAAATTGCAGAGGTCTTGACAAAGAAAGAAGGGCCAACACAGCAAATATTGACTCTTTACATAAACTTAATAGAATTGTAAATACAAGTCTTTGAAACTTATGAACTGCTTGTAATTCTACTTCAGTACACCATAGAAACATCTGACTAAAAGATCTAAAACACTGAAGCAGCAAACTTTGTGAAAACCAATACTTGTGTCATTTTCCAAACTTTTGGCCACAACTGTAGTTAATGGGCAATAAAGTCAAGCTAATATTTAGAGATATTTGTCATATGTGGAGAAAACTGAGAAAAAGAACATTACAGATGCCACACAAACGGTGACTGTAAGATTTCATTGCAGAATGCTCCGTTTTATGAAAACAGCAGTGTACTGCCCCTCCTGATCTGTTAACATTTCAATTTGTTTTCTCTGTATTTGTTTGCTTTTAAATGTTTTCTAGTGGAGAAGGTATGAAGGCTCAGTGATTACATCTATTGCATGTAGTCTCCATGATTCTGGGTTTATATCTCCTTTTTAGAGTTAACCTGGGTGCTCTGATTTTTTTTCCCCACGCCACAAATATCTTGTATTAAACAGTCTGAGTAGGGAATGTGGGTGTGAGGAGAAGAAGAATTGTCAGTTAATTAGTTTTGCCTTTGGCAATGGCAGTTATTTAGTGATTTGATATGGCCTCCACTTTGTTTTCCTTATCTTTCTCTGTAGTATTTCTGAATTGTTTGACTTTTAGTTTATCATTGTAACATATTTGTTTTAAGAAACCAAATACTACAATTTGTTGATAAACTCAAGGGTTATAGAAATATGGTTACCTGTGTGTGTGTCTCTATATACAGACAGAGATCAATCTATATATCATTATTATCATATCATTATTATTATATAGTGCCTTTCATATCAATCTATCTGTCATTTATTGATATATATATCTATATCTCTATATCTATCTATAGATATAGATATATATATGTATCTACTGTATCAAATTGGTCTGCATACTGGAAGTTCAACATGGCACCTCATGGCAAAGATCTCTGAGGATCTGAAAAAAAGAATTGTTACTCTACATAAAGATGGCTGAGGCTATAAGAAGATTGGCAAGACCCTGAAACTGAGCTGCAGCACGGTGGCCAAGACCATACAGCGACAGGTTCCACTCACAACAGGCCCCGACATGGTCGACCAAAGAAGTTGAGTGCACGTGCTCAGCATCATATCCAAAGGTTGTCTTTTCAAAATAGACGTATGAGTGCTGCCATCATTGCTGCAGAGGTTGAAGGGGTGAGGAGTCAGCCTGTCAGTGCTCAGACCATATGCCCGCCGCACACTGCATCAGATTGGTCTGCATGTCTGTCATCTCAGAAGGAATCCTCTTCTAAAGATGATGCACAAGGAAGCCCGCAAAACAGTTTGCTGAAGACAAAAGACTGATCATGAGACAGACAAACCGAACACAGAAGAGTCTGGCTGTTCTCAGTTTGTTTACTGGTCTTCTAGATTTACTTAATTTTTTTCAAGCTTTTCAATTTAGATTTTTGGATTTTAACGTGACTTCACAATCAGAAGGTCCGTGCTCCAATGTTGTTAAAAACTTGTAAAAAGTTTTCCTAACATACTTGTGAACTTGTTACACAGTAAATCAAATTCTACAAAGGTGTTTAGATGGTTGTTAACTTTACAATTTATATTTCTAATTGATCTTGACACAGATAAACTGTTTTATGATACCAAGTCTTCAAGGATGATTTCCAGTGCTGGGTGGAACTAAGTTTTATTGCTCCTGGTTCAGATGGAAAACTGTTCTTGCGTTGCACATCTTGTGTTTGCTACATACTCCTTTGTCTGTGGTTTAGTATGACATTGCCTTCCTCTTGCTTTTAGGCTCTTTTCTGTGTCGTCCTGCAATTTCATAGGGAAAAGCATTACTCTTGGCAGTACAAGTAGAGAAGCTGAAGTTCCCCTCTTGAAGTAATGCTGCTTCTCGGTGTTTTTTATATTTGGCATTGTCACTGACCTAGAATGTGACTTGGAACAGTGAAGTTTAGAGCTAGTTCAGGGCATCCAGGCCAAAGAAAGTTTGCGAGCTATTTTCTGTGCAGAGAATGGGTGACTCCTCAATCTAATGAGAGAGTGGATCGTTGGCTTTCAACTCCCATACAGACAGAAGAGATGAATGTACCTAGTTTTGAAAGAAACTGTAACCTTTCGCATTGGATCAAGATTCCTTCCATTTACAGAGCCAGGGCCTGCTTATAGGTGCACTATTTTACTCATCAAATTCAGACAGAGTTCAGTTTGCAGTTACAAGCCTAAAATGAATATATATATATTTTTTAATCTAACGGAGCCTCTGTAGTGCTGTCAATTCACCTCTGATTTACACAGTCAGTATATCAGATCAAATATAGAACTGTCTGAGGTTGAGCTGTTGAGCCATTCGATTTGGTGTTAAATCTGAAATGTAGATGGCGGTGAAAATGTTTTTTTACATCCCTGTTAAATCTGCTGTCTTAACAGCCCTTGTGTGCCTCCCCATTTTGTCTTGCAACTGCCAACTCGACTTTTGTCCAGGATTAGAGGATACAAGTGCATAGGTATCTACATTAGTGTACTCTGTGATAGACTGATGGAGCTTAATGATGTCTGTGACTGACTGACTGACTGATTGGCTGTAACCTCCCTCAACCCTGAAATGGAGAAAGCCTTTGTACTAAATGGTTGGGTATTTTTGAAGGTGGACATGGTGTAGCATTTCGTTTGGTTGCCTTACAGAGACCAATACAGGGAATTGATGTCCAACTTGACAAATATCTGTCTGGATTTTCTTTGAGTACTCTCACATTTTCATATGCACGTTCGGTTAATTGATGTCTCTGAATTTAACTAGTAGGTCTCCCTGTGATGGGAAAAATTTTCATTTAAGAAAATGTCTGCTTATTTCCTAGGGCACAATTTGCCTTTAAAATGAATTGCTTAGATGCGTCAGATCTGGTTTGTTTTGACCTTGCATGTCTGTTTCTTACAGATTTAAAGGCCGGAGCAACACAGAAGAATGTGAGAAATATGAAGTCCCAATATCAGGAAAAGCTGAGTAATATGGAGTCATTGATCACCGATTACATAAATAAAATTGAGGCACTCAAGTCATTGAAAATTAAGCTGAATACCTTCTTGGAAGAGCATGTAAAAATATTTTTAATTCTTATTCTAGAGATTTCTGGATTTGTGTTGAAATTAATTTGCGAAGTGAATAATTCTAGCATGCCAGTTCATTGCAAGTCATATTATTTAATACTGCACCAATTTAGGCAACAATTAATACGACTTGCACATATTGTAACAAGGAGAGTGGAAACCCTCCAGTACCCAGAGATTCCATGAACATGCGAACCCCACCACAGACATCGATCAGTTTGGGACTCAAATCCCAGGTCCCTGGGGCCTCATGTATAAATGGTGCGTACGCACAAATATGTTGCATACGAACGTTTCCACATTCAAATCGCGATGTATAAAACCTAAATTTGGCGTAAAGCCATGCACATTTTCACGGTCGCTCCAACCCTGGCGTAAGCAACTTCTCCGCTCGGTTTTGCAGACTGGCGGCACCCAGCGTCAAAGCAGTGCTACTGTTCCAGTGTGGTTTCCCTTTCTTTTTTAGATCCACATCCCTGACGTGGCTTTATAGATGCACTGAAATTGACTGCTTACTGTTTATTAGTTTAATGCATCTGATTGTAATTAACCTGTAACAATATAATGGTCCACAGAATGGTCAGACTATTCTAAATACCATAGCTGCTTTACCGTTGTTACTCTCACTGCACCACCTTCTTCTTCTTTTAGCTGCTCGCGTTAGGGGTTGCCACAGCGGATCATCATTTTCTATATTACTCTCACTGCACCACTTGGAGTATTTATATTACTGTATCTGAGTGGGGAATCACAGCTGTGCAACAGCTGAATGGAAAGAGAATTATTGGTATACAGCATTTAGCACATGCTGCCTCAGCCATGCTGTCTACTGAACTGCTATCACACGGCAAACGCTTCAGAGCCTTTCCTCGCAGTTCACAAACAGTTTCACCCCAAGAACTCTAAACGCACTCAATCGGTCCATTAACTGCTCCATGTAGAGCTGTTTGTACTTGTAAGTACAATTACCTCACTATAAACGTGCAATACAGTAATAATATTGCACAACCTGAGCCACTTTATAAAGCGCATATTTATATATGATGACGATATATTTTTAAGATGAAATGCAGCAAAATGTTTATTATATTATACAGATAAAACTTTAACTTCATTTAAATAATCTATATTGTTAATAATTAAACATGTGAGGACATGGTGCCGCAGCGCTAGCAAGGAGCTGATGTTCCGTTCACGGATTGTTTCCAGCCTCGCGCTGTATTCTTGCTGGTGCAACAAGGGAAGGATAGATAGATAGATAGATGGATGGAATAATTAAACATGTACTACAAAGATATTTCAATGTTCCTTAAAAGTTTTGAAGAATCTGCATTCTAAACTTACAGATGGCTTAACGTCTATTACAGAGCTGATTGTGTGGCGATGGGTTACTTGGAGAAAGAAAAGTAAGGACAGGATTAGAGGTTAGTACGTTTTGAAAGAGACAGTACTGCTGCAATAAAGTATTTCATTGACAGTCGCGCACGGCGCAGCAGCATCTTGAGTGAGACAGAAACAATCACTCCGCCACACTGTTCCCATGTTTAATAACATGCTTTAACTCCTGTCATCATGAAAATGATATCAAGTATACATCTCATTATTTTAATTATTCAGAGAGCTGTAATATCACAAATGTAATGGATTCTGTGTCCTGTCGGAGGAAGAGAAAGCCCATTTAAGAAGCACGTAGTGATTCACGCACACAGAACACATAGAAGATCAAATACAAAGCAAAGCATTTAATGTGCTACTTTAGTTATGATGGTATTTGAGAAACTAGTAAATTAAACGATTTTAAGATGAAGTTTATGATGTTCTACTTTAATGACAAAATAAACTATGTGATTAAAGTGGAAATTTAGAGATTAAAGTTGACATTTCGTGCTTTTTTTTTCCCCATTGTGTGCCTATTTTTTATTTATTTTTTTTCTCTGTACCCTGATAAGCTTTTATATGACACTCAGACGGTGGGCTATAACTCGCCTTTTCACGGCGACTTTGATATCTGACAACTTTTTATTTTATATTTTGGGCACTGTGTGACTTTGTGAACTTGAGCTTTTCAGTTTCTCCAACACTCTGTCACTCGATCAGCTTCCTTTTGTTATTTATACCACTGTTTAAACCAACAAATAGTACGTTTTTCCTTCCCTCCACTTGGTATTCACTGAAATTCTTCTATTTCCTCCTTTGCTTTTACCATTGCCTTTTCACAGAACGCTGAACTTAAGGGCTATTTATATTGATTTGCATATTCAAAGAGGCGTAATTCGGGGTGGGACAGCAGGCGCGTGCATGTGCGTTACTTTTCAGGCTGATCGGAATTTATGTAGCGGGAGAACGTGGAAGATGGCGTTCACACAGATTTATGCATCTGGATTTTTTTGTGCGTACGCACATTTACGCTTTTGTCCGTATGCCATGTTATTGTGTGAATTCTTCGCACGGCATTATGCATGAGGCCCCTTAAGCTGTGAGATGTGAGCAATATCAACAGAGCCATAGATAGTAACAAGAAATATGGACTCTCAAAAACTACCAAACCCAGCTGCATAAACTGTATTTGAACATCCTCTTATAGATTTAATAAGTGTATTTAAAGGGCAAAAAAATGAATGTTGTATTTATTTAACAGGCGACAGTAGTCCTTCAAAGTAACATAAGAGTCTCAAATCTGCTTAATCCTTTTTGAGGTCATGTCACATTAGACAATTTTTG